>NW_015505391.1:28815-50459 GCF_001515645.1 Sinocyclocheilus grahami | reverse complement strand
AGTATAGAATATATATATATATATATATATATATATATATATATATATACTGTATATATATATATACTGTATATATATTCCTATAGGGTGAGTAATGGATGCCTCAATAATGACTGTACATTGCTTTGAGTTGTGGACTCAGTAACTGGTATCTGTCCCTGTCTGTGAGTGAAATACAGGGTTGGTCTGGTTACTAAGCCAACGGTTCAGACAACTAGCAATACAGATAACATACAGGCTGGATGCTGGATATTTTATTCCTAAAATTCCCTATGCCTAACCTGATACTTCACCATGAGTGTATTGTGCCTGTGGTCCCTCTTGATTCTTCAGTGTTATATGAGGAAGATATAGATATGAAAGTCTGAACTGTGTCATCACGACAATGATACATTTTTCATAAATGTCAGGTTTGTGTTTTGTGTGTTGTAATTTTATACAATTAACTGATTACAATTTCTGTTGGCCAAAACAATGATGCTCTGATTTTGTTCTTTGTCTCTATAATTGCTTTGTTTACCTAAATGGTTTAAATGTACAAATTTACCTGAATGAGCATCAAACAGCTTATAATTACAGAGGCCCAAGCCTAAATACATTACATTACATTCATACATTCATACATGAATAACTTTTTTTTATTTATTTTTTATTTACTGAAATTATTTTTTGTATTTTTCTAATTTATTATTTTCTGTATATATTTTACCAATTTTTATTCTTTTTAACTTTCATTCTTTAATCTTTATTTTTATTCTTTCATTCATTTTGTTTTTTTATATTTATTTATTTATACATTTCTTTTTTTATGTTAATTTATTCACATAATTATTTACCTGAATAACCATCAAACAGCTTATATTTTCATAGGCCCAAATCTGCATAAATTAATAGATAAATAATTGGAAAATAAAAAAGGGAATATATAACTTAAACAAATATTTTTTTCTTAATTAAACTTAGCATTTAAATTTTTGTATTTTTTTAAATTGGTATTAATGTATTATTTACTGTATTTAAAAAAAAAATTCATTTATTTTTTAAATTATTATTTATTTATTTATTATTGGTACTTTTATGCTTGCAAAATGTAAATTAAAGATGTGGTCTTTGTGTAACTCCAGTGCATCACTGTACTGAGAGACTGTGCTAAACAGCTGACAGATGTACTAACAGACATCTTTAACACCTTGCCGAGCCAGTCTTCCCCACGTGTCTCAAGTCCGTAACCATCATACTGGTACCAAAGATGTCACCTGTGACTTGCCTTAATGCCTACCGTCCCATAGCACTGACCCCAGTCAGTGCTTTAAGAGGTTAGTCATGCACAGAGATGGGAAGTAACAAAGTACAAATACTTCGTTACTGTACTTAAGTAGATTTTCCTGGCATCAGTACTATACTTCTCTCTTTCTTTTTCTGACAACTTTTTACTTTCACTCGTTACATTTTTTTACAGAAATATCTGTACATTCTACTTCTTACATTTTCAAACCAATCTCGTTACTTTAGTTCATTGCGTGCCTTTTTCAACCTAATGTAATACAGAAAACACAACCCCCCACTGGTCTATTATTTTCTAGCTATCGTGCACCACAAACGTAGGCTAGTTTATGAAGCTACCACGGAGCAAGAAGAAAGAATGGATAACGTTATGGATGAGACCGAGGGAGTCAGCGATGTCTACATGACTATGAATTTAGAGATATTCCAGGCTGTACAGGGTGACATATGTCGTACATGCTATGAAAAAATCAGTCTGTGCTATGAATAAATTTACCATAGTAGCACGAGTGCTATACAGTTTTGCAGTATGTGTAAGCCTGTTTACAAACCTGTTGTCAAACAAAGATAACATTTAATGACATGGTTTCACGAGTTCACACTTTCTTATAATGAACCGAGTAAAGGTTATGCATATTTGGCGTGCTGTCCGGGGAGAGGGCTCCGAGCTCGGTAATTACTCTCGAGCCCGGGGTACTCCCCCTGTCCGGGGAGAGGGGTCTGAGCTCGGGATTAAGCCTGGACCCAGAATGCTCCCCCCGAGTGTTCCTCCCCGTGCTGGGGTAGGAACGGGCTGAAGGTGAGGAGTCGGGGTGGTGGAGGGATGCTAAAGATGGGAGATAATGGAGGTAAGGCTGCTTTGATTATTTATAGAGGTTCTCTCTTGTGCTGATTGGATAGATGGTGTAATTACTGATGATGAACTGGCCGTGTTAATTATCTGCGCGCGCTCCTCCCGAAACTTGTTAATAAAACATCACTTCACGAGTTCACACTTACTTATAATGAACCGAGTAAAGTTTATGCGTATTTGGCGTGCTGTCCGGGGAGAGGGCTCCGAGCTCGGGATTAAGCCCGGACCCAGAATGCTCCCCCAAAGATGCAATTAGTATGGGACAGCAGCCAGAGAGGAGCGTTGATAACCCCCCAAATATGCAGAACTTTAAAATTGGTGGGTGCTGGACATCGCTTGAAGTAGCGGCACTGCTGAGGCTTAGGAGAGAGAACTAGAGGCTTCTGCGGAAGCGGGCGCTGCTGCGGCAGTGTAAAAATACAGATAATAGCTCCAGCGGGAGCGGGAACTGCTGCGGCAGTGGGGAAATACGGAAAAGCTCCTGCGGGAGCGGGCACTGCTGCGGCAGTGGGGAAATATGAAAAAAGCTCCTGCGGGAGCGGGCACTGCTGCGGCAGTGGGGAAATATGAAAAAAGCTCCTGCGGGAGCGGGCACTGCTGCGGCAGTGGGAAAATATGGAAAGCTCCTGCGGGAGCGGGCACTGCTGCGGCAGTGGGAAAATATGGAAAGCTCCTGCGGGAGCGGGCACTGCTGCGGCAGTGGGAAAATATGGAAAGCTCCTGCGGGAGCGGGCACTGCTGCGGCAGTGGGAAAATATGGAAAGCTCCTGCGGGAGCGGGCACTGCTGCGGCAGTGGGAAAATATGGAAAGCTCCTGCGGGAGCGGGCACTGCTGCGGCAGAGATGGGTTGATGAACGGGCATGTAATGGTGGAGTGGGTACTGGAACGGCAGACCGCGCAAGATATATTGCGGCAGCCTAAAAATACTCTGTTGTGGAGTTCGGTGTCCAAAGCCCCCCAGTAAGGGCATTGATTCCACTGGGCTACTCGGATGGCACATTTAGCTGAAAATAATTTATGGTAGGTGTAAAAATGAGAGCCGCCGTATGATAACGCGAGTTCGTGAATTCAGCAAATGTTAAAATACGTGATGGGTTGTGAGCTGTGTTTTTTAACGTGACAATAAATCCGCCACAGCTCGTGGAGACTGGAGCTGGCATTTCGTCGAGCTGGCGCTCGGTGGATGGAGGAGGGGGTCTGGGGCTGGCGGCATCCGGGGCGCAGCCCAGGCTTGCCGAGGGCTTTTTGCTGCGGCCTACTGTGGCGAGGAGATCTGCCTTGGCTGATCGTCGTGGGACGTTGACGCCGGAGCTAATGAGCACCTGGCGTAGTTCTGACACGGTCCATTTCTCCGCAGCTGGGGCGGAGGAGAGGGCTGAGGCGTAGGAGGACGCTGGAGAAGGTGGCTGACGCCTTGAAGGCGCAGGTGATGGCGTGGCTTGGTGCCTGGAGGTATGCGCGACGGCGACGCGGGAGGGCCGGTGGCCCCGAGTTGCAGCCGCGGGCTCGATTATGGTGTCCTGCGGAGCGCTGGTGTGCTGGACAGCGACTGAAGACGCCGGAGGACCCGTGGTGTCAAACTCATTATCGTCCGGGAAAAGTTTGATGTCTGACATGGTGCTAAAGACGGGAGATAATGGAGGTAAGGCTGCTTTGATTATTTATAGAGGTTCTCTCTTGTGCTGATTGGATAGATGGTGTAATTACTGATGATGAACTGGCCGTGTTAATTATCTGCGCGCGCTCCTCCCGAAACTTGTTAATAAAACATCACTTAGTCCAAATTCACCTAATAACATCAGTTTAGTGTTTGAAATAACTTCCTTTTGTGATCTGATGTGGTTTCATATTAGAGAATGAGGCAGAAATCATACTATTTTTCGATTAAGTCGATTAACACTGCATTATAAATATATTTTATTCTTATAAAAATAGAAATGGCTTGAAGAACAGGTAAACCATATACTGTCGCAATCATATGTTTATTGTAGTAATGTTTCATTAGGTAAAAGTCCTTTATCTGCATTCTATTCAGCTATAGCGATAACTGGATGCCTTTGTCCATATAAGGGATTTCCTGGAACTTCATAAATTCTATTACTTCTGTGAGTCTCACTTGTGGAGTTCCCTCTGGCTAGGAGTATGAAGGAAACAGACATTGCATTACGTGTGTATTCACTAATGCTCACAACACCCTATTTTGGGTAAAAATAGAAAAAAAATAACACTTTTCTCTAAAGAAATTGGAAATGAAGATCAGTATCCATACGTTTTTCTCCAGTGTAGAGAAATGTATGGGGGGTTTTTTTCCCAGTGCATGCATGAGATTACCTGACAAAAGAATAAGAAATTACAGTGACAGATTTTTTTAGTCATAATATTTTAATATTTTATAATAAACCCTTAGAAATTTCTAATTATTTATAGTTATAGGCCCCCTGCATGTTAAAGGGTGTTACAAATGAGGCTCCTGTTTCACCTCCTCTGCACCATTAGGGCTGTGTATCACCAGCAACGTCACGATACGATACGTATCACGATACAGAGGCCATGATACGATACGTATCACGATACATGACTGCACTGAATTTCACCTCAGCAGAATTTAGAAAAACAGCTGTTTATTAAACACTGCTTACTATAGTGCCCTTTCTAACTATTGGCAGAGCAGGTAGTTGACTTCTGCATTATGAAGGGCCTCCATAACTGTACCACAGTACAATATAGGTAATGGCATATGTTTCATGTTTACATTGTGCGTGCCCGACCAGGTACAATATTCTGATTGTTTACATCTTGTTTTTAAGCCCATAAATAATAATGTACTCATTCTAATAAATTTATATTGTAATGTACTCCAAATATATTTAAAAAATCATTTACATTGCTGGTAGGTTATCATTGCACAAATTAACACACTCTCTACAAAAAAAAAAAAAATTAGAGGAGTTCTAAACTAACGGGCTGTCTTCACTGTATCTAACGCACACACGCTCAAGGCTGATTTAAGGCTAATTTATACTCAACGCATCTGCAAGTTCGCTTTGAGTGTGCGCGGCGTCGTTTCGCGTGGCGGTGTGTACGACATTTTTTGTAACTTTCTGCGCAGCTCCGCTTCCGAAGATGCACGAGTTCAAAGCGACTCTAGCCGAACATGCACGTATGTGCCAGCATTTATGTGAAACAGAAGCAATTAGATGTTAAGTGCAGTCACACACACCGATCACGCTGCGTGATTCACTCAGACATTCAGGAACAAACTTTTTAGCGCTGCCCGGCAGTTTTATCAATTAAATAGCTTAATCGCTCACATTTATCTTTTTCAACAAGGAGCTGTTAACATTGTTGTTTCTAAAGGGATTAAAGCCAATTCACTGTTAATAGAGAAACGTGGCAAACGGTGGTAATTCATACATACACCGCCTCTCTCTCTCTCTCTCTCTCTCTCTCTCTCTTTGTGTGTCGTAAATGAACAGTTGATGAATTACACTTTTCTGAAAATAGGATATTGAAATGGAGATCGCTAAACTGCAAGCTAACCAGTGTTTTCCTTCTTCTTTAAATTTTATTGGCGGTTGGCAAACCAACTTAAAGGTGCATTTACCGCCACCTACTGGACTGGAGTGTGGGCAGTACTTTGAAAGAAATGATAGGACAGGGAAAAAAAAAAAAAAAGCAAACAAAAAAATTTTTAAAAAAAAAATAAAAAAAAACCCCCCCCCCCCCCTATATATTTCTATTAAATACTTTCACTTATCCCAGTATTTTTCAAATAATTCATTAGGAGACTATGTACTTCCCTAGATATTGTTTCTCCTAGCAGATTTCCCACTGTCATGTTTTGCTTTCCAACTTGTGTTTCTAACTCCCTTCTTTCTTCTTCATACCTTTTACAGTCTAATAAAATATGTTTTACTGTCTCTTGTGTGTTGCAGTGGTCACAAAGACCAGTGGGATGTTTTCCTATTCTCTGTAATGTAAAGTTCAAACCAGCATAACCTATTCTAAGACGTGTAATTATCTTTCCTTCCTTTGGATTCCTGCTCTGCCTAATACTATTTAAGCCTACTTGTTTTTGTATGTTATACAGATGTCGTCCAGTATCAGTTATGTTCCAGTATTCTTGCCATATTTTTTTGTATGTCCCATAATAATGGTTTTAATTTCTGTTCTACATAACGGTATTTGTATATCAACTGTTTCATGCTTTATTGCTCCTCTGGCCAGAATATCTACAATCTCATTTCCTTCAACCCCTACATGAGCAGGAACCCAAAGGAAGGAAACATCCAGCCCTTTATCATACAGTATTAAAAGCAAGTTGAATATCTGGTATATACATTATATTCTCCCAGACTGAATACTAGATAAAGCAGATAAGCTGTCAGAAGCTATGATTACATTTTGATTCTGTTTATTTCCTTCCAACCACTGTAATGCCAATAAAATTACGCTGCTCTTAAAAGAGCCTGATAGATGTTAATGAGCGATGCCCGGCTTGCTCCCCAGTCTTGCCCTGATAGACATCTTAAAACATTATTAACCTTTTTACATTTATTCCTAACCTTATCAATATGTTGACACCAGGTCAACTTCTCATCAAAAAACACTCCCAAGAATCTTACAACCTTAACCTGTTCAAGATCTTGCCCATACAGTTTAAGTAATACAGTTTTAGGACGTTTAGAAAAACATATAACTTGTGATTTTGAGATTGAAAGTTTAAATCCCCATTTATTTGACCACTGTTCTACATTCCTTATTGCATTTTGCATTTTCCTACTTAAATATTCTATATTCCGACCTCTAACCCAGAGTGCCCCATCATCTGCATAAAGTGACTTGCCTACGTTTCCTTCAACGGATTTCTCCCTTAGTCTTGCCGTTCTCTGTCTGCCCATCGTCGACCCACGCTAGCCCTAGGACTGTTCTTGTGTCTTGCCCACCATATACCTGTCTGCCTCTGTTTGACCCTGCCTGCTTCATGACCACGTCTCTGTCTTCTCCACAATAAAGCCTTGCAGATGGATCCGCACGTCTCACGTCTCGTCAGCTCTGTAACACATACACTGCCTTGTAGGATACCATTTTCCACTGTATATCTATTTGAATATTCTGTGCCTACTTTAACTTATATTGTTCTTCTATTCAGGAAATCTAATACCCAATTATACATCTTGCCACTTATTCCTAATTTATTAAGTTTAATAAGAAGTCCGTCCTTCCACAGCATATCATATGCCTTTTCAATATCAATAAATACAGCAATTACATTTTTTTTATTACTTTGAGCTTTCCTAATTACTGACTCTAGGCATAGTACAGAGTCCATTGTCCCCCTTCCCTTACGAAATCCAGATTGATGTGGTGATATGACCATTTTTTTCAATATAATTGTTACGGAAGAGGTTTGACACAACAGGTTAGTTTTATACAAAACAGTTTATTTGGTCACAGGAGGTAAGTAATGCAAGAAGTATTCAAAGGTAATCAGTAGCAAGTCATTGAGTCCTCTACGTGTATACGAGACCGGACAGTGAGAGTGTCTGAGGTCTGTGCTTTTATGCAGGCTGGCAATGAGGTGCTTGATTGGTGACAGGTGCGGGTGCTTAGAACTCAGGTGAGAGGGATCGTTGTGATTGGGTGGTGGCGGAGCCTGGCCGATCTGTTACAGTACCCCCCCCCCCTCCATGGCCCGCTCCACGACCCCAACGTCGTGGTGGTCTACCTCTGCCCCGAGGTGCCGGCTGATCAGGATGGGCAGCATGGAACTCTGACATTAAGGCTGGATCCAGTACATCAGTCCTAGGTGCCCATGAGCGTTCCTCGGGTCCGTATCCTTCCCAGTCCACAAGGTATTCCAGCTGACCACCACGGCGCCGGGACTGCAGAATTTCCTTCACCTTGTAGACCGAGCCTTCATCCAGGATCAAGGGAAGAGGGGGTTCCTCCGTCTGGCCAGGCTCTGTGGGGAGAGAAACAGGGTCATGGTGAGGTTTGAGTAGTGACACCTGGAACGTGGGATGAATTCTGTATTTTGAGGGGAGTTGAAGTTTGTAAGTGACCGGGTTTACTTGCTCCAGGATGGTGAAAGGGCCAACAAATCTGGGACTGAGCTTTTTACAGGGCAGGCGCAGTCTGATGTCCCGAGTCGACAGCCATACCTTCTGCCCTGGTTCATAGGTAGGTGTTTCAGCTCTTCGAAGGTCCACTGTCATCTTCTGCCTGTGCACTGCCCGTTGGAGATGGTGATGAGCAGCGTCCCAGACCCTCTCGCTTTCCCGAAACCAGTAGTCTACCACCGGAACATCAGAAGGCTCTCCGGACCAGGGGAACAGTGGCGGCTGGAACCCGAGTACGCACTGGAAGGGAGTGAGACCAGTAGAAGTCCGTCGCAGGCCCAGCCCAGGAACTTCTTCCAGGAATCCTGGTGGCCATGGCAGAAGGTTCGTAAGAATCGCCCAGCCGTTCAGCAGTTTCTAGGGCTGTGGGGAGGCCTCTGAGGGGCAGAAGGCGACATGACTTCGAGAAGCGGTCAACAATCACTAGGATGCATGTGTTACCTTCAGAGGGGGGTAGGTCCGTGACAAAGTCTACTCCTAGGTGTGACCAAGGGCGATTCGACACTGGAAGGGGAAGGTACGTTTGCCAGATGGTAAATGGTGCGGTCTTTTGGACATGGCACAATCCGGACATCCTTGCATGAACCTTCTCACGTCCCTTGCCATATTGGGCCACCAGAAGCGATCTCGTAGCAGCGAGAGGGTGTTGTTGGCCCCTGGATGGCCAGTGCCTCGGGAGGAGTGAGCAGAGTGAATGAGTGGGGTTCGCTGTGTCCGTGGTACGTAGTGACATCCTGGAGGACAGCCCGGCGGATTGTTAGGAGCTGTGTTGGAGGCCACTGGAGGGGAATTCCATTCGATTGGACTGACTATTATCTTAGGTGGGATGATGCTTTCCGGTTCTTCGGGGCCTTCTATGTGACTGTGAATACGCGACAAGGCGTCTGCCTTGACGTTTCTGGGACCAGGGCAGTAAGTAATGGTAAAATTGAACCTCGTAAAGAATAATGCCCATCGGGCCTGGCGGGGATTTAACCGTTTTGCCTCACGAAGGTATTGAAGGTTCTTGTGGTCGGTCAGTACGGTAAATGGATGGGCTGCCCCCTCCAGCCAATGCCTCCACTCCTCTAGGGCCAGCTTGATGGCAAGGAGTTCTCTGTTGCCGATGTCATAGTTAATTTCCGCCGGGCTGAGCTTCCGTGAGTAGAAGGCACATGGGTGGAGTCTGGCTGGGTTCCCCTGCTGTTGGGACAGCACTGCCCCCACTTCTGTAGTGGAGGCGTCCACTTCCACAACGAATGGGAGGTCGGGATCTGGATGGACTAGGAGTGGGGCGCTAGTGAAGGCTCTCTTGAGAGAGGAGAAGGCTTCTTAGGCCGCGGGAGTCCAGGACAGAGACTTGGGTTTCCCTCGGAGTAGAGGGGGCTGGTGATCCTGCTGTAGCCAAGAATGAAGCGACGGTAAAAATGGGCAAATCCCAGGAATCATTGGAGCTCTTTAATCGTGGTGGGTTCTGGCCAGGAGGTTATAGCTTCCACCTTCCCCTCGTCCATCTGGATACCGGTATGGTCAAGGTTATACCCCAGGAATTGCACTGTGGGTTGGTGGAAGGAGCACTTTTCAGCCTTGAGGAATAGGTGGTATTCTCTCAGGCGCTGGAGGACCTCCGCAACGTGCTGGCGATGTTCGGCCTGGCTGTGGGAGTAGATGAGGATGTCCTCTATGTATACAATGACGTACTGATGGAGAAACTCCCGGAGCACCTTGTGCATGAAATCCTGGAATACGGAGGGGGCGTTGGCAAGTCCATAGGGCATGACCAGATACTCGTAGTGGCCAGTAGGGGTCACAAAGGCAGTCTTCCATTCATCCCCCTCACGTATTTGCTCAGGAAGCGATAGGGAATAGATCTTTCCACGAGGCACTGGCTCACCCGGAATGAGATCGATGGCGCAGTCCCATGGCCGATGTGGTGGTAAGCGGGAGGCTCGGTTGGGACAAAACACGTCTCTGAAGGGGGCATAGCAAGCTGGAATTTCCAAGGATTGCTTTATAGTGGCGTTCCAGTTATCGACTGGACTTGGTAAACGGTTTCAGTGGCGGTAGCCTGTAATTTGAGCTGGCGGCAGAGGTCGCGGGAGATGAAGTTTCCTGCTGACCCGGAGTCGATAAGGGCGGATACTGAAATAGAGACATCATAGGCAGTAAGCATTACACAGGTAGTGAGGGGTTCCAACCCCTGTCTGTAGGTGGTCAGTAGCGCTCTCTCATTCCATCCACTCGCTGCAGCGAGAGTTCTAAACTTCAGCGAGTATTCAGCAATTGGCATGGTCCCCTGTTGTAGTTGATAGAGGTGCTCTCCCACAGCGGCATCTCCGTCTGTCCGTCCAAACACCTCGCGAAAATGCACCAGGAAGTTCTGCAGATCTTGAACGATGGGGCTGGCCTGAGCCCAGATAGTTTCCGCCCATTGCAGTGCAGGTCCTGTTAGCAGGGAGATAATAAAAGCGATTTTAGAGGCATCGGTTGCTTGTTTCCATATTAATGGGAGTTTACCTGCATTCCATATCATATTAAACAGTCTTAATATTATTTCAAGTGTGACATCTTTCATGTGGCCTAACATGCAATAGCATATACCGTCTTTCCCTGGTGTGGTTTGTCGCGTGTTTGATATAGCTCTTTCCAACTCAAATAGCTTAATATTGCTGATCCAGATCTCCCCCTGATGTAATGCTTCTCTCTATTATCCCTGGACTTTGAGCAAGTGTCTCATCTCTATACTCCTTAGCTGTTGACGATAGATTTTCAGAGCTGTGGATCTTCACAAAAGTTTTTACAAAAAGATCTGCTTTTTCTGCAATACTATTTGCATTTTTGTTGTTACTACATAACACTGGTATTTACACACTTGTCCTTATTCCACTCATTTTCCTAATTGTTCTCCATATGTCTGACAGCTGAGTTTCTCTTCCAATTGTATTACAGAATTGTCTCCAATATACACGTTTGGCTGACCTAATTGTTTTCGTAACTACTGCTTGCGCCCTTTTATAGTTAATCAAAGTTTCCATTGTATGGTGGGCTTTAAGCAGTTTTATTCCAAGTTTCCAATGTATGGTGGGCTTTAAGCAGTTTAAAAATTTTATTCCTTTTCTTAATTACCCCACTACAGTTCTCATCCCACCATGGCACACACTTTTTCAATTTACTTCCTGCATTTTTAGGAATAGTTTTTTATGCTGCTTCTATAATGGCTGCAACCACATTTTCATTCATTTCTTCCACTTCTGTTATATTTTTATCCAGCATTTCTACATACTTAACTTCGCTCAGCATTTGAAATGACTGCCAATCAGCTTGATCTAACCTCCCCCTTGGTGTTCTGATTTCATTATCCTGATATATCTCTACTCCAATCCTAGTTATTATTGGATAATGATCACTACCTACTGTTGACTGGTTTAAAACCTCCCATGTGCTGATTCCTGCAATTTCATTTGACATTATTGGCTCATTCATTTCTTCCACTTCTGTTATATTTTTATCCAGCATTTCTACATACTTAACTTCGCTCAGCATTTGAAATGACTGCCAATCAGCTTGATCTAACCTCCCCCTTGGTGTTCTGATTTCATTATCCTGATATATCTCTACTCCAATCCTAGTTATTATTGGATAATGATCACTACCTACTATTGATTGGTTTAAAACCTCCCATGTGCTGATTCCTGCAATTTCATTTGACATTATAGTCAAGTCAATAACACTTTCGGTGTTATGTGTGCTACTATACCTTGTGCCCTTTCCGTTATTAATACATACCAGATTTTTATTATCTATAAATTCTTCTATTATTGATATTGATATAACTGTTGTTACGGGGCTGACGAGACGTGAGACGTGCGGATCCATCTGCAAGGCTTTATTGTGGAGAAGACAGAGACGTGGTCATGAAGCAGGCAGGGTCAAACAGAGGCAGACAGGTATATGGTGAGCAAGACACAAGAACAGTCCTAGGGCTAGCGTGGGTCGACGATGGGCAGACAGAGTCAGAAGGGGCAAGACTAAGGGAGAAATCCAGGAAACCAGGCGAAGATCAGAAACCGGGAAAACAGCGAGGCTAGGGCTAGGGCTAAGGCTAAGGCTAAGACTAGGGCTAAGGCTAAGGCTAAGGCTAAGGCTAATGACTAAGGCAAATGACTAGGGCTAAGGCAATGACAAGGGCTCCGTAAGGTAGCTATCTCTAGGAGAGTGATAAACGCTGAAACAATACTCGGCAGAGGGAAGGGATCAGAGTGAGTGTTAAATAGTGAGGGAGTGATGCGAAACAGCTGGGTGCAATCAGTGTAAACAGGTGTGTGCAATTCGTGCTGAGTGCAATCAGTGCAATGCATGATGGGAAATGTAGTTTGGGTGCTATGCAACAGTTTGTGTAGTGCGAGAGTCAATGAATAGGAAAGTTCGTTGACCGGATTCGTGACAACTGTAATCCTACTCCCCCATAGTGTACTGTGTGCATTAAATTCCCCACACCATACTATTTCCCCTTGTATAATCTTACATACTGCATTTAGTATATCCATGCTCAGTCTGTTACATGGATTATAAAAATGTACTATCAGTTAGAGATTCCTGCAGTTAACATTTCTTCCACTACTTCACAATTAAGTCCTTTAACCCCAAGATATTTCTCTGCTGCTTTAACTATTATTTTGATCTTTCCAGTCTTCCTTTCTGTCTGTGCTGAGCAATTGATTACCTCAATCATGAACAATACAAATTCATTTTTGCTCATAATTAGCTCGTCTTTTTTCCATAATCTTTTCACAGCTCCTGCAAGGTCTATCTTTCGTTTCATTGTTTGCTTCTTTAGTTTCATTATTTGCTGGTTTATAAACTATTTTCTCTAGACACTTTCTTTACTGTTTCTGCATATGTTATTCTTTATAATGCCTTCATTCGTTGCACCTCCACTGCCCTCTTGCTGGCTACGCATCCGCGGTAAACCGAGCTGTGTTGTCCTCCACAGTTGCAGCACTTAAGCTCTACTCCCTCTCCACACTTTCCGTACTCATGTTCACCTGCACATCTGCCACATCTTTGTTTGCCCTTACATATTGCTGCTACATGACCATATTTCTGGCACTTAAAGCACCTCAGTGGTGGAGGAACATATGGCCTGACCTCATAGCTCATGTATCCAATGTACACTTTGCCAGGAAGTTTTGATTCATCAAACTTAATCATAACAGACAAGCTGTTGCATTTCTCTCCATTTCTAGTTGTTGTAAGGTGTTTTACTTCCAAAACTTTTGCCCCTGTCATATTATCTTTCATTTGTTCTTCTGAAATGTCTGTAGGTATCCCTGAAATGACTCCTCGAATAAATTTTTTGTACTCAAATACCGAACACTGCACTCTCTTACTATCGATTTTATTCAGTCGTAAGGCTTTTTCTTGCTGCACTTCATTTCTACAAACAATCAACAGTGAGCCGTTCCTCAATACCTTAGCATTTTTTAATTTAACCGGGTTCCACTCACCAAACGTCGTCCCTTCTTCATATAATTTTACGATCACTTTGTTCTTCTTCCTGCCTTGTTGTTACAATAACACTTTGCTCACTATCAGTTTCATCCATATCGTTGTTTCATTTCCTTTTTTTTCCGTTTTCTCGATCGTACTACATTCCATACACTACTATCTCCCCCGCCATCTTCTACGAATCCCATCTCACTTCCTGACTCGTCACTTCCTTCTGCCATTTCCTGCCCAGTCACAGTCCAGCCGTTGCCAACCGCGTGTCCCGGTTTCCTGTAGACGAACTAACGAATAAAAATCGATAATAATTGGGAGTTCTTTCTAAAGGAAATAAGGCAGAATCACCCTACAATCTAAGATGTGGCAATTTTGTTTTTTTTCTTCTCATCAGCTTAGTCTTTTCTCTGCTTGTGTTTACATGGTGGTTATTCAGACTGAATACATTCATTAGCTAACAAAATTTGAAATGCAAGTTCTTTCGTATTAATATGACATGAGGTCCATTTACCAGCATGACACTAAATCAGGTAGTAGTAATGGCTACTTTTTACTTAAGTGCATGTCAGAACCCATAATTCTTTACATTAACTTGAGTGAAAAAGTGTAATCAGTACTTCAACTTTTATTAGAGTCTTTTTAAACATGAGTATCTGTACTTCTACTTGAGTGAAGGATGTGTGTACTTTTGCCATCTCTGGCCATGCACCACATCAAGTCCACTCTCCCCAACACACCTGACTCCAGTTTGTATCTTTTCCAAACTACCATTATGGCCGATGCTATATCCTCCACCATCTACCTGACTCCGGGTGTGTGTTCACGGTGTGTGTGTGTTCACTGCTGTGTGTGTGCACTTTGGATGGGTAAATGCAGAGCACTAATTCCGAGTATGGGTCACCATACTTGGCCACATGTCACATCACTCTTACCCACCTGGAGCAGAAAACTCTATGTTATAATGCTGTTCATTGACTTCAGATCTGCATGTATTTACATTACATATACATTTAATCATTTAGCAGACGTTTTTATCCAAAGTGACTTACAAATGAGGACAAGAGAAGCAATCAAACCAACAAAAGAGCAACACTATGTAAGTGCTGTGTTATTTGGTCAAGTTATTATAATTGTTGTATAATAAATAAAAAGAAAGCAAGTAGATAGAATAGAAAAAGAATATAGAGTGCTAGTGTTGGAGGGCCAACTTTTTTTATAATACAGTACAACTGAAGGAGAAATGACTTGAAGGAGTTGAGATGGAATGGAATCAAGTGTCTGCAAGTAGTAGAATGATTGGAAAGGATGAGACTTCTGCCTCTGAGAGTGGAGAAAAGGACATGAGTGAGTGTATGTTTGCTGGTAATATGTGTTAAGATGTGCCAGATTATAGCGTGGAGAATTGTGCACTGATGGTTGTAATTTTATTAATGAAGAATGTGGCAAAGTCATCATCTCTTAGAGTTGATGAAAGAGGGGGAGGAGGAGGACAAAAGAGGGAGTAAAATGTTTGAATTGTTAATTTTTCTTGTGGTAGTACTGTATGTCCTTTTAGTAGTGGAGACAACAGCAGAGAAGGAAGAGAGGAGTGAGCAATATAGTAACAATTTTTTTATTTTTGCCACATCCTCTTTGCAGCCCTGAGTTTAGAACGACACTCACAGAGAACATCGGCTAGCCAAGGGGCAGAAGGGGTAGTACAGGCTGGCCTTGAATAGAGGGGGCAGACTGTGTCTAAACAAGGACCAGAGAGTGTCAGTAGCACTGAACTGTTTAAAGGGAGGAAGTGAAACAAACAAATGAAAAGATACATACCTCACCATGGGGTATACCATCCCATCAAACAAAAACTGAGAGTGGTTTTTGATTGTGGGGGATCTTATCAAGGAGTGTCATTGAACCAACAACAAGGCACTAAGCTCACAAATAATCTTGTCTGTGTCATTAAAAGATTCAGGCAAGAAAGTATTACCATTATGGCAGATGTGGAGGCTATGTTCCACGAGGTTCACGTCCATGAAGATAATTCAAATCTTCTAATGTTTTCTGTTGGCTTCATGGAGATTGTAATGAAGACTTGTTGGAACACAAAATGGTTGTCCATTTGTTTGGTGCTACTTCTTTGCTCAGCTGTGCCAACTGTGCCACTTTAAGGAAGTGTGCTGAAGATCATACTGTAACACATAAGTCAAAGCTGATATTGTTGATACTGCTCCTTGGAGTTATTATGCAGATGACTTTTTGAAGTCCACAGCCACTGAGACACAAGCCATAGCATACAAAGATATGCATAATAGTCTACAAGTAATATGTTCCAAAGGAGGTTTTTGCTTGGTTAAGTGGACAAGCAACAGCCATCCCTGAGAATGAACAGGCTGATGGAGTAAAAGACTTAGATCTTGATCAGAACACACTGCCAATGGAAAGAGCATTAGGCATCCACTGGAATGTTGAGTCAGACACATTTCAATTCAAAATAGTCATTAAATATTGTCCACTCACTAAGGAGGACTGCTCTTGATTGTTCTATCTATGACCCATTTGGGGTTTCTTGCACCTGTGGTTTTACCAGCAAAAATGATCGTTACACTTTATAATAGCTTTCATTTATAAATCATTAACAAACATTATATAATGCTTAACAGATCATTAGTTAATATATATATTCACATAGCTAGAAATATGAGATCATGTTCTTGTTAATGTTTACTAATGCTTACTTTAATGTTTACTAATATCTACTAAATATTATCTAATGATTAACATATGATTATTTAATGTACATTAAAATGCTTACAAATGTCAATACATTTTCAGTTCATATGATCTTCATTTGTTGGTCTTTGTTGTGTAGACCTCCATTTACACATCTTAACAAATAATCTTTTAATCATTTGTTCATGTTTTTGCAGTAGCTGTTACGGAGTGATCGAGACGAGAGTTGAACGGATCCATCTGCAAGGATTTATTCATAAAACAAAGAAAACTAAGCTATGGTCGATACTGGCTAAAAGGCTAAATTGGACTAGACAAAAGAGTAATCCATGCACAGGCTTGGGTCGAAGCAACAGCGAATGTAATCCGGAGGGCAAGACAAAAAAAATCCAATAACAGGCTACAGTCCAGGCGGGGAGCAAACAGGTCAGAGAAGGCAAGACAAAAAGATAATCCAACAACACAGGCTGAGATCCGAGGCAGGCAGACAATGAACAAGGTTAGGAAACAGGCTAGACTAGGACTTAGACCTAAGACAGGGAACCAGGCTCCGTAAAGTAGCTATCAGCAAGACCAGTGATATGCGCTTTCAATACTCGGCAGTCTGTGTGAGTGTGAGTGCTGCTTATATAATGCTCCAGATTGGAAACAGGTGTGAGTGTGTGACTAGTTCATGGATAAGGAATAGTGATGTTACGTTCGTGAACAAATCGTTCTTTTTGAACAAATCTTTTTGGTGAATGAATCGTTCTCGTTCACGTAGTCCATTGACTCATATTTCTCATTCACTGAAATTCCTCCCTCCACAGCAGCGCGGCGCTATTGGCAGCGCATGCGCAGATCAGTGAACCGGGTACCTCTGTGAACTGTTTCATCCTGTCAAAGAATGACTAAACCTCGAGCCAATAGCCTTCGAGTATGAGATGTGACGGAGCATGTGAGTTGTTGAACGAATACGCCCTTCACTGAACGAACGAGTTTCTTTTGAGTCTCAACGAGAGAGATCTTCTCGTTCGTGAACGAAATGACCGAACTGATACATGTCGTTTGTGAGTTGAACGAAAGTGAGTGAACGAAATGAATGAGAGTGTACTGGGTCAGTCGGCCATTAAGCATGTCAATCTCGATCAGCAATCAGCAGAAAGCGGATGCAAAGCGCAGTTATAGGTACTGTGCAAAAAACCTTGTTTATATATTTACATTTAACATACAGAACATAACTCAACATTTAATGCCCGATTTATGAATGTTTAAATGTCTGACCAACAATTAAAATGTTAAATATGCAAGAAAACCTTGTGCTTTGGTCATCTGAACAACTTATTTAGACTTTATTTATTTAATGAGTAGATTATGCACACATTTTAATAAAGCCAAATCAGTTTTTTGTAATAAGTGAATACGTTTGTTGACTTAAGACACAACAGATAAGACACTCCTTTTCGCCACCTGCTGGCGTATTTATATAATATGAAGAAATGGTCACTGAACAAATCAGTGAACGAATCTGAACGAATCATTTTGGTGAACGAACTGAAAATGAACGAATCTCTTGAAAGAATCAAAATTTCCATCACTAATAAGGAATGGAGTCCGGGGGGGATGAACTGTGCAGTGTGAGAGTGCATGTGGAGGATAGTGACCTCTGGTGGTGAACAAACGGAAGTCCATAGACCGGATTTGTGACCGTTCATGTTTTGCAGTAGCCAATCTAAAGTTGAAACTATTCATCTTTTGTAAATGTTTATAAACGATTACTAATCATTTAGTATCTTTATGGGCATTGGACTTTTAGCTAATGAAAGTTTAATGAAGGTTTGTGTTAAGTTTAGCTAAATGTTTGCTATTTAAGTTCAGCTAAATCCTTGCTGTTAGATATAACAGATTGTAAATTTGGTGCAAAAAAAAAGTTTTTATTGCCTGAACACTGACATTAGTATACTACTCTTCAGTATATCATTAAACAGGATATTCCTTGAATCATAAATAAACAGGGGAAAACAAATCATTTTTTAAAAGAAAATACTTGTTCATTTACTAAAACAATATAAAATAAACAGATTGAACAGTGTTCCCTTATAGTAATCAAATTGACCCCTGTTCACTTTTGACCCTTTAACCAACCCTTAAACCTACCCATACCACCAAACCTGTCCCTTACCTTACCCGTATCACACCTCAATAGCAGCAAAAGTGTGTCGTGCATTAACACATGCTTTTATTGGTTGGGATGACTGATCGGCGGTCTCTAAAAAGACCGATCTCAAAAAAACGATCTCAAGCTGATGACGCTGTCGTGAGCGATTTGGCACGACATGCACAGTCTCAGTCTCTGTCCTGCGCGGGTGAAATAATTATAATGCTGAAGGTGAGGTACTGGTACCGGCAGTGCGTTCCACGAGCGGTGCGTCTGCAGCAGTGCAGAGATCGTTTCTGCACCGAGTCTATTTCTGCGCTGCAAGCGCTGAATTAAAGCAACAGCGTTTCCAGTAAATATGAACATGGATTGAAATGAAAATGTAGTAATTACACCATAAATGTATATTATTAAAGTCTACTGTGTTTCACAATCAACACATACCCGTATCACACCTCAATAGCAGCAAAAGTGTGTCGTGCATTAACACATGCTTTTATTGGTTGGGATGACTGATCGGCGGTCTCTAAAAAGACCGATCTCAAAAAAACGATCTCAAGCTGATGACGCTGTCGTGAGCGATTTGGCACGACATGCACAGTCTCAGTCTCTGTCCTGCGCGGGTGAAATAATTATAATGCTGAAGGTGAGGTACTGGTACCGGCAGTGCGTTCCACGAGCGGTGCGTCTGCAGCAGTGCAGAGATCGTTTCTGCACCGAGTCTATTTCTGCGCTGCAAGCGCTGAATTAAAGCAACAGCGTTTCCAGTAAATATGAACATGGATTGAAATGAAAATGTAGTAATTACACCATAAATGTATATTATTAAAGTCTACTGTGTTTCACAATCAACACATATGGCTTTTTTGGCTAGGTTTAAAGGAAAAGAGCACTTTTAGATAGGGCAATAATAGATGGCACTCGTGGAGGTAGGAAAAGGTAGGAAAGTTCTTTATGAACCGCAGGATTGCTTGTAATAAAGATTTCAATGCAAAAGAAAAGGCAGTAGAGCTGACTATTTCTGTCAATGGTAAGTTTGTGATAACATAAGAGAAGCAGTTTAAATGTTTTGACACTTGCTTGAGCAACTTAATATATAAATCTAGAAGTGCAAAAGTAAAAAGCATTGAATAATGTGTTGTTTATATCTTTTGTGTTGAAACATGTCTGTGTATTACTGTACTGTGTAAAAAAAATAATTGCAATGCTGAAAAAGCATTTTCTGTGACGATGTTTAAATTTGAAATCAAAATAATGGATAAATGCTGTGTTTGTGGTAAACAGCCACGGATCAGTAGCAGACTTCTGTGAAAGCACAGTCCGTGCTGCTTCCCCTCTCACAAGAGTCACCTAGAGGGGAATTCCCCCCATTTTCAAAAACGAAATTCAGGCCCTGAATAAATATCTAAAAATCCTCTCTAAAAAAATCTCATTCAGAATCCTCATGCATTGAAATCTTCCTATTTACGAAGCTGTTTTATAGGCTATAGACAAAATATATATTCTATGATGTGCTTTGTAAAAAAAAAAAAAAAAAAAAAAAAAAGACGTGTTAAGATACAAGGTTATTTTACATCTAGCCTATTATTTATAGTCTACGTTTTAATCCATTGCCATTTTCAAAACAGTTTTTCTGTAATGAAATTATATAATAAGTGTCCGATCTACCATGACACACAAGGAAATATGTGACACAGATATTACAAAACCATTCAAATAAAGTATTTCTTTATTATATAAGTCAGGGGTATTCAATTAAAGTTCCAAGGCTCCTCTATATTTTCTTCCAAGCAGAGGTCTGAACAAAAAAAATAAAATAAAATGTTTACATGTATTGCATTTTTACATTTAGGCAATGTGACAGAAAAATAATGTTTCTGTTCAGGGTTTTCCTCCTGAAATCTATACTATTTTAATATTTTAATCTACTTAAAAGCATCATCTAAAACAAATGTAGCTACAATAATCAAAATGTTCTCATCTTGAGCAGAAAAGAAAGACAGCAATTTCAAATTACATGATTCTTAGCCTACAGATTAGTAATGCTAAATGTAGATCAGAAACGTCTTGTCACATCTGGTTTGAACAGTCAGTCATAGGTTATAGATAGATAAATAGATAGTATGAAAAATAACTATTTGCAGCATTGTTGTTTTCTGCTGTGTTTTGTTGTTTCTGTTGTTGTTAAAATAACCGTGTCATCTGCAGCTCTAAACTTGGCGCCAATGCACGTCCAGAGAGAGAGAGAGAGAGAGAGAGAGAAAGCGCACGGAGCTGAAAGGGTTTTAATAAAGCGCGTTTGGCTTTTGATAAAAATACCAGAGGATATAGTGCTGAAAGATATTTACCATAAACGACCCTGAGCACTTGTTATGTGATCCGCTCCGCTGTTTTGACGCACTGTTCACTTAAAATGGTGCTGTGTTATGGCTCGTGGTTCAGATAGATGCCGGGGTGCGGATGTGGTCCGCTTTTTGAATATCAGTTATATTAGTTATATATAAGTATTTAAGGATAAAAGGCTCGAGTTGCTTTTTAAATTTTCACGAGTCTTTTTCCTCAAGTCGAGTCAAGTATGGAGTCATTTCTGGTCAAGTCTGAAGTCAAGTCTGAAGTCTATAAAAACACGACTCGAGTGCGACTCGAGTCTAAGTCACTAACTCGAGTGCCCATGGGCTATGGGAAAAAAGAGGGAGTAAAATGTTTGACACTATGGGAAAAAGTCCTTTTTTCTCCTGAACTGAAGCCTTTTTCAATAACTTCACGGCCATTCATGCAGTTCATGCAGTGCACTTAAAAAAAATGAAACAATGGTGTAGCGAATCAGCTCATGGGGAAATATGAATAATTAAACATAACTAGTTTAATTAATTATAAATATTTAGATCCGCTGTAGATATTTACTTGACCTCTCAGGGTCAACTGTCTGTCAATTCTAAGAACGTTAATTTCCTGGTTAAGGGAAATAACTTTCTTACTGTACAATTCTACACCGAGCTTGTAGCATAAATCTGCATGATTAAGTGACTCCAGTTATGAGCAAACAATGAA
>NW_015505391.1:28326-28803 GCF_001515645.1 Sinocyclocheilus grahami | reverse complement strand
CAGATTTACAGCCTGAAGGGAACATCAGATTCTTAGTTCAAACACACCTTTGTAAAAAGGTACAAATGATGCCTAATGTATCAATTAATAAGACTAAGTCTGACGTCTCGTCTGTCTGAAAGAGGCTTGATGCAATCTGAAGGTTCAAGTTGATCTTTGCTGAAGTTGGTTGATGAAAAAGAACCAGTTTGAGTCAGAGAATCTTGGTGAATGGAAAAGTCAAGGCCGAAGCCTGGCACGAGCGTAGGATGTCCTGGAGCGTTGTAGCTCAAATTTTCATCTTCTCAGAATTTAACCAAAACACTGACTCTGGGCGGGTCACTGAATGTGAGGCCTTTAAAGTCTGCGAAGATTCACACCTCTCAAGAGGGGCTTGTCCAGTGAGAAAGACGGAAATCCCAAGTGGGAGTTTGGAAATACTGGGGAGTTTTATGACTCTTTGTGTGGAAGCATGGTAATTTGCATATGGAACTTGAA
>NW_015505391.1:27157-28063 GCF_001515645.1 Sinocyclocheilus grahami | reverse complement strand
AGAAAAGTCAATTTCTACTGTGCATTGTGTCTCTTCCTATAAAAAGGTAGTGATTTTCCCTACTCACATTCCTGTGGGTCATAAAACCAGTGATATCAGCATTAGTTGCCATGGGGACCAGGGGGGCCTGGTGTCGT
The DNA here is from genome assembly GCF_001515645.1 of Sinocyclocheilus grahami. Taxonomy (NCBI): domain Eukaryota; kingdom Metazoa; phylum Chordata; class Actinopteri; order Cypriniformes; family Cyprinidae; genus Sinocyclocheilus; species Sinocyclocheilus grahami. Next base: position 27,926 of record NW_015505391.1, on the reverse strand, counting down.
TGTAGACATCCTGGCACCCAGTTTATTGGGTGAGGGGACTGTGACGATTTGTTAATCTAATGAAAAATTGTGTTTGATTGGTCCAGACGCTACAAAATTCCCCTTTTTTTGAGCGATGTCAAAGGTGCAGAACAATCGAACACACACCTGCCACTCACGGCTGGGAGACAGTGGTGGCTCTCTGGCTGTTGGTGCCTCCAGGAGGGGTTGTGGTGCCGTGGTGGATGCTGTCAGGTGGTGCGCTGTGGTGATGTAGGCTGTAGCAAGGTGTGGGTCCTCGAGCTTATGCAGCAGGTGTCGAGGCTGTGTCACCTGTCATGCTGAAGTGGGTTTGTCTGGGTAAGATGGTTGTTTGTCGATGTTGTTAGCCAGTAGACTATCCGTGGTACCCATGAAGGGTTTTGCATTGTGGCAATGCTGGGTGCCTTCTGGTGCCTGCTTTGTATTCTGAGTTGTGATGTTCAGAATCAGTGTGGTCTGACAAACACCTTTAGTGGAGGCCTCGTGCTTGTTAAAGGCCTTCTGTGTCAGGTTACGCAGCTGTTGATTAGGCATTGTGCAGCAGGCCATAATGCCTAGATGGTGACTTACACTAGGATGTAGGTTTCGGAGGAAAAAGTTCTTGCAGCTGGTGTCCTCCGCCATCCCAGGGTAATTGCGAGCTCTGAAGTAAGCTTGTCGAAGTCTGTGGTTGTAAGCATGGGGAGTTTCATGCCAGCCCTGTTTGGTGTTTGGGGCAGCGATCAGTCCGTGTTCAGACTCTGGGTCT
>NW_015505391.1:20574-27147 GCF_001515645.1 Sinocyclocheilus grahami | reverse complement strand
AATAATTATGCACACACTGTAAGATGTGCTCCCTTTACACAGAGTCCCGATATCCCATTAGTACCTTTTCGGGCATTTTCCCTTCAAATGTCAGCAAGATACTCATACTTTCCTGTCGTTGTCCTTCCTTGTTTTTATACAGTCTTCTCAGATTAACAATTTTCCCTCCTTTTATATTTCCATGAATTTCATCAGTAGTTATATATGTTGGAATTCCATATATTACCCCCTTTTCAACCTTATCTACTCCAATCTCTTTGGATGTGATCTTTTCCCCATTCATTTCTTTCATCTTTAGTAGTTTGTTTTTTTGTCCAACATCTTTCACTATTATCAGAACTCTCCCTTGTCCTAAACATTTAGCCAAAACAACTGTTCCAATGATTTTATCGATCGCTTTGGATAGTCCTATTGGATGCAAATGCTTTCCTGATCTCTTTTCAAATGTCAACATAACTTTAAAACCATTCTCCTCAGTATTTTGTACAATTTGATCTCTTGTATTTTCCTGATTTGCTTCGTTGTTGTTTTTAATTGTATCTTGCGTAGTTACCACCATATCCCCACTATCTTCCTGGTCCTTAGAAGATTTTTTACGTTTTGAGTTTTTCTTTCTTGAGTATACCTCCGTAAATCCTGACCTGTCCTCCATTATCGATTCTTCAGAATCTTCCTCCATGACTGCACAACAGCAAACTTTTGTTCTCTGCTCTGCCTGTCCCTCCTGATCCCGACGATGACGAACTGCGTGTGCATTTTCTTCTTCTTCTTTTTGTTTTTAATGGCGGTTGGCAAACCCACTTAAAAGGTGCATTTCCGCCACCTACTGGACTGGAGTGTGGAGCATGCCGTATATTGGTGACAACATATAAAACAAAAAAAACCTTAGTTTGACCAAAGGAGTAGGCCTGTTACACAAGGATACAATTATTTTATATACTTTATTATGTGCTCTTGAAATTATATTTATTAAACCTATTGCTTTCAAATAATTAATAATTGCACTATAGACTTTATACTGTGCTGGAGCATACTCTAGTATTGTCTTAATTGTTATACTTTCAATATTCAACAAACTTAATTCTTCTATTAATCGCATTCTTTCTATTTCATATGCTTCACAACAGGGCCGTGCACAGACATTTTGAGGGGCAGTTGCCCAAACCAAAAAAGTGGCACTAGGGGGTGGGTGCTTGTTAATACAAATGATCCAGTTGTTACAAATATACAATTAAAAGAGAAGACAGCACACTCTGTAATAATTTCAGACTTTATTGTACAAACCCAATTCCAAAAAAGTTGGGACACTGTACAAATTGTGAGTAAAAAAGGAATGGAATAATTTACAAATCTCATAAACTTATATTTTATTCACAATAGAATATAGATAACATATCAAATGTTGAAAAGTTAAATGTACATATAAGGAACAGCTGGAGGACCAATTTGCAACTTATTAGGTAAATTGGCAACATGATTGGGTATAAAAAGAGCCTCTCAGAACACAACACAATCCACCGTGCCATTCGCCGTTGCCGGCTAAAACTCTATAGATCAAGACAAGAATGGGACAACATTCCTATTCCTAAACTTGAGCAACTTGTCTCCTCAGTCCCCAGACGTTTGCAGACTGTTATAAAAAGAAGAGGGGATGCCACACAGTGGTAAACATGGCCTTGTCCCAACTTTTTTGAGATGTGTTGATGCCATGAAATTTAAAATCAACTTATTTTTCCCTTAAAATGATACATTTTCTCAGTTTAAACATTTGATATGTCATCTATGTTGTATTCTGAATAAAATGTTGAAATTTGAATCTTCCACATCATTGCATTCTGTTTTTATTCACAATTTGTACAGTGTTACGACCCTGGTCTAGGGTCAGGGAAAATAACATAAAGAAGTCTGAAACCGCTGTTACCTTTGTGTTGGTGAATTTATTTTTCCTTTTTAAGTCTCATTTGTAGCATCACCATAACCAGGCTATCCCTTCGGGATTGATCAGGGCCAAAACAACAAACAAAACATATCACTACCTGTACCCAAGACTCTAATTAGTCTAAGTGAAAAGAAAAGAAAACAAATGACAGCATTCTTCCCTAACTCCCTAGCTAACACAAAAACAGGAGAAAACGATATTTACAATAAAGAAAACCGGCACCCAATCCCTACAGCCTTCATGGTGGAGTGACACGCTATTCACAATATTTGCAAAATACAGAGGAATAGCGGCATACTCGCCAACTTAACTTAACAGGAATAACAAGGAAAGAAAATGAACAAAATAGCTTTAGACAACAAAACAGTAGGTAACATAACATTATAAAGGACTAAGTAATCACGAGAATGCACAACAAGATTCTCAACACCAAGAAAGAAAAGCCACACACTAGGCTATAACGAGACGTGATGCACAACACTACCAACAGCTCTGCTCTCTCTCTCTGGCTTCCGCCTCCTCCGATCCCACTATTTCAAAAGATGCTGGATCTCTCGGGACGAATCAGCAGATGCGTCTTTTATGTCCAATTAGGGCGGAGTCACCTGAGAGAGAGAGAGAGAGAGAGAGAGAGAGACATTACGTCCCCAGACGTAACAACAGTGTCCAAACTTTTTTGGAATTGGGTTTGTAGATAAGAGTGGGCTCTCCCTCACTCTCTGAGCCTGCTTCTGCTTCATCTTCAATGGAAGTAGGGGAGAGTGGGGTTAGTTGAGCCAGTGGGTAAGTTGACCCACCCCCTGTATCTTGGCAACTGTACACTTTTACGGTCATGTGACCATGTATTTTGGAACCACCCATCATTTCTGCCAGACTGTGAAAAGGAGAATCACACGAGGGGGGAATGGAAGGCACCCATTTACTTTAAAAACAGTTTTTGGCCTTGTCAAAAGTAAAATTTTAGCATAACAGATGTAATGGTTGTTACATCAAAACAAATTTATCCAGGTCTAAAAATACAGTGTACAAGTGCACCAAATCCTTCTCTGATAAGAACCAGAAAATGCTTTTCATCACATTATAATCAGATATATCTTTCCACCTGTAGTCACTAATGACCAACAAACTCTGTTGTCTGTTCTTAGGAAGGCTAAGAAACTTTGGTGTTCAACATATTGTTTCAGAAATGCAAACAATTAAATACTGAAATTTAAACATCATTTGGTTGGTTTTAAGTTAAAGTTAACTTTATGAAAAGAAATATGACTGTTTGTAAAAGGAAATGATTAAATTAGGTTTTAAATGGTTATTTATTTCACATGGGTTTGAATCAGATTTGGCCAGATGGTCATTTTACACCCAGATGGTGCATCTTACCCACTGACTCGACTCAGGTCAACTTACCCCTAACCCGGGGCAAACTGAGCCATGGGAACACTTTTTTATAAGAAGCCATATTTTTAGAACCCTTTGTCATAGATACATTCTGATCATTTAAAATGATAGGTGTTGCTTTCATTAGGATAGGATAGATAAGATAGATACTTTCTTTGTATTTCTGCGTCATTTTCCCTTGAGGACCACATAAATAAAAGATGGCTAATCTTAGCCCACTCTGCCCTATAAGTATTATACATTTATTTTAATATTTTACAGCATTAATCTATATTATATACAAATAAACAACTCATTTAGAACATTTCTATTATTTTTTAACTATTTATAGGCCTACTATTAGCCTAATATGGTTTTAATAAAATATGATGTGTTATAGATTACTAGTTTACTAGATTACTAGTATCAAGAAAAAAAGTGATTATAATGGGAAATATACTTAATTACAAGAATTAAAGTGTGACAAACTGCTAAATATTCTATATGATGATTTTGCTGCTGGCTTGCTGGTATCACACCGTAAATGCCTTTACGGTGTGATACGAAATTTGAAAAGGAAGAAAAAAAAAGTTTGGCAAAAGGCGGGATCAAACCCGGGTCGATCGCGTCAAAAAGCCAATGTAAAGCACTTATCCAACTGCACCACTGGAGCTGATGTTTTACAGTCACTTTTAACTAAATGTAAATATACACTCCGTATTCTTTATTCCATAGTAAGGGCAATTCATACAATACATTTAAACTGAGCTACTTTAATACCATCTCCGAACTTTCTACCACGACTCTGCTGTTCTTCGGCTGGTTCTTCCCTGTATACGTTGATTGACAGATCTCTCTTTCCAGTCAGCGGTGAGTAATCCCAAACTAATGGCGCTGTCTCAAACTATACCTACCTCTTCCGGTTTGTCTGGTTTGTCGTTGTGTTTTCTGACTTGTAAATTTGTTTTCGAATTTGTCATTGTGTTTTCTGACTTGTTATAATATTTTCTGAATTGCTGTTGTGCTTTCTGAATTGTTATTTTGTTTTTTAGACTTGCATTTGTGTTTGTAATTTGTTGTTTTGTTTTCAGAATTGTGACTTGCTTTGCACTTCTTGGCCACCGTACTTCTCACAATCAAAGCACATATGATCCATCACCCCGCTGTGTCTTTTCTGGTGATAATTGGTTTTTACTGTGACTGTATTGAAGTCAAAGCAAATTATTAAACTTAGCAGTAAGATATTGTTTATATCATCCCCTCTTTTTTTGTAAAGGCTCCATGCATGAAGTTGATTAATTAAATATTGTACTAATTATCTGTATTTAGAGCTATATTATAATATGTATATAAGGGATGCACCGATATCAATTTTAACACTAAGTCCGGTACCGATACTCATTTTTGGTACTTAATTGCCAATGCCAATACCTGTTATTTCATTGCATTTGAAAAAATAAAAATAAAAAATGGGTCCAGAAACCAAAAGAATATTAATCATGTTAGATGGCTTCATTTAGCAAATAGATAAGTCCACATGACGTTAGTTTGACAGCTTGGGCACAATATCCTTAACCACGCCCCTCCAGTCGTTATTTTGCTATCCTTAAGTAAGAGACAGAGAGGAGGAGTGCTAAAATAAAACCCTCCCTCTATTCAATATTGTTTTTCAGTTGGAAATACGTCACAATACTGAAATAATGTTAGCAGCAACTTCTGGTTCACGCAGACTTTAATTATGAGGTTAAAAGGTTAAAAGGTAACGTACAAGCTTTTGTTACTTTCACAGTTCCTTTTATTGCTCTATCGCAGGCATCCTCAAATCTGGCCCACGAGATCCACTTTCCTGCATAGTTTTGGCTGCGTCCGAAACCGCCTACTCAATGAGTAGGTACTTACTTAACGAGCGCTAAAAGAGTAGGTACTCTACAGCCAAACCTCGTTAAGTATGATCCAGGCATCATCCGCCGTGTTGACGTTATCATGTGATCTACGACGTTATAACAAGCGCAACAGATACGAGCGGCAGGTTTAATTGATCTCTCTGTAAATATTTTAATGTTTATGAAATTTCCTCATTTTGTGGTCTTGTTGAAGAAACAGCTGCCCTTTTATTGTGATTGTAGTATAACCAATACATTTGGGGTTGATTTAAATTTGTATATTTTTAACCCTACTAATATGACCCACAGTTTAATCCTTAAATATATTATTTATTACTAAAACCCAAAATCGTTATCTCTTGAATATGTTACTTTATTTTATGTGCAAAATTTTTCATCCATAAGTAAAACCGGCTTAAATCTCCTGTTTTCCTCTGTTTCTTGTTGAATTTCTCTTGTTTCGTTCCCTCCGACTTATAAACAACAACAAATGCAATATTTTGATGCATTGATTATATGAATATTATGATTATTCAAAGATATTTAACCTAGTCATTGTGCCTTTTTTTCTGTGCATATAATGTATGCAAACCCATTATATTTATGTTTTCTGCTGTTTGTCATTATTAAAGATACAACCATCTTTCCCTGAGCTTGTATGTAATAAGTTCTGCAGTATTAATAAAAAAAGAACAGAGGGACAGGTGCACTAACACCTCACAGCATCAGTTACTCCACAACCCTACCTAGTACGGTTTTCCTCGGCGTTTGCAATATTTGTAATATCTGCACAAAGAAAACGTCGATCAGCTGCTAGAAGATCTTGTCTTTGGAGAAGACATAAGTGTTAATTTTATACTTGAAAAATGTAAGTATTACTACTTCAAAATTAAGATTAACCCAGAATACATTGCTAGCCCACCCCAACACTTATGAACAATAATAATGATAAATGCTGACCAATAATTATATATAGCAAGACAAAGCAAAATGTAATTTGTTTTGTCATATGCCAGAGCTATGCATGAATACACACTAGACAAACGCAGCCAAGGTGAATACATCTCAATTTTTAGTCAAGTAATGAATGCACAAGTTAATGAAACCATTATATTTTATTTACTGACAACAGGAAACATGAATAAATGAGTAAAAGAATAAATAAAAGTAACCATGACAATAAATAAAGATCATAGTCACATGAAACAACGCTTTATTCAAACATATTGTTCTAAGAAAACATGCATTTACAGGCGGTGAACCCACATCCTACTGCATCTCAACATAGCGGAGACAGTTCTGCAGCTTTATTCTGATGAAGACCACGGTGTCCACCTTCACCGTCCATTATTGCTGCAGTCAGACTGAATCTGATCA
>NW_015505391.1:14071-20403 GCF_001515645.1 Sinocyclocheilus grahami | reverse complement strand
ATTATATTTTATTTACTGACAACAGGAAACATGAATAAATGAGTAAAAGAATAAATAAAAGTAACCATGACAATAAATAAAGATCATAGTCACATGAAACAACGCTTTATTCAAACATATTGTTCTAAGAAAACATGCATTTACAGGCGGTGAACCCACATCCTACTGCATCTCAACATAGCGGAGACAGTTCTGCAGCTTTATTCTGATGAAGACCACGGTGTCCACCTTCACCGTCCATTATTGCTGCAGTCAGACTGAATCTGATCACGGATGAGAAGGGGACATCGAGGCTATCTTTGTCTGAGTGCACAGAGAGGATGAGGCCCCCCGTACCACACAATCTTGAAGCAAGAGCAGGAGAACATGTGTGGGACAATCTGGCTGCTGCGGTGTCTGCTCCAAACATTCGTGTGCCTGCTCTTCATGAGCACGACTACATTTACACAGAGTAAAACGTTTTCCAATTAATGTTGTCAGCATTTGATTCACTACTTTTGTGGTGTAGTGGGCTAAACCACTGAACTGGCAAGCAGAAGGTTGCTGGTTTGATCTCCGCAGTCGTCACCACCAGTGTGTCCTTCAGCAAGGCTCTTTACTCCAGGTGGCTGCTGGGGGATTGGGGTCCCTGTAATAAGAGCACTGTAAGTCACTTCGGATAAAAGTTTCTGATAAATGTAAATGTGATTTTTGTAGATCCTTTTTTTGTGTCTTGGGTACAAACGCTCAATAAAGCTGCTTATTTCTTAAAGTTTATTTCTTCAAGGTACTACTTTTTCTTTTTGGGGTAAAGGGTTAGTTCATCCAAACATATAAATCCAGTCATTATTTACCTGCCTCCACACTGTTCAATCCTTGGGGTATTTTTAATTTTTTTCCTGAACACAAAAGGGGATTTTAGTTAAGTTTGTCCTGCTGGTTTGTGTTCATACAATATCAGTCAATGGAGCCTGACTTTCAGAAGCTTCATTACATTATTTGATGATGCTTTTGAAGCTTATGAAACTCGGGCTCCATTGATGCTGTATGAGCAAGCCAGCAGGACAAACTTGACCAAACTCACATCCTCAGTGTCTTTTGGTCTTTCTCTAGATGTTCTCGCTGGCTCCGGGGTCACTGATGATGAAGAGACCACAGCAACATCCGGTCCTGATGAGACAGTAAGAGGTGGAGTGATGGAGCGTCTCATCCATGGCACTGGACCATTTCCAGGATGCTGCTGTGGACTCCTCCATCTTCACTGCTCACACCAGTCTGCGGACATTTCAGATCCTACAAAAATGCACAAACACAATACAAAAGCAGTCATTTTAACAGCACAATGTCAACTGAATTCTGTATTAGAAATAACAACATGATCTTACTTTTTTTTTTCTTTTCTTTTTTTTTTTTATTTTATTTTTTTACAAAGGCCGCCGTCACCCTGTCTTGCAGGCCCTGCTCCATCACAAAAGCTCTGCACACAAATCAAGAATCAGAAAAGTGCTGTAATATTGTTTGAAATAATATTAATTAACAGCATATGACATCAGTTTTCATTGGTTTCAGTAGTATACTCACTCAAAGCCTTTGATGGCTGCATTTCGTTTTCCGGTGAAGAGGGCCTCATTAGCCACTCTCCACCGGATAAGCACATGTGTGTGCTCATCTATCCCTGTAACATTCAAACAAGATTGTTACAAGTTACTTCTGTGATTTATGTTTTCAGCACTACACACAGGAAAAAAGTTCTTCAGTGGTTCTTTGGGTTGGTTCAGGTGCTAAATAGCAGTAAAATGGTTCCCCTATGATTACGAACCGGCAAACCACTTTTAGTGCTCTTTAGCACCATTTATTTTTAGAGAGTACATATAAATGTTGAGGCAGTTGCTGATGCGTTTTATCCAATAACATTTGCTACTTAATTTATCAACAGTACTAATAGACAAATACATTTGATAGCTTATTGATAACTTTAGTGTCATGAAGCCTTTAAAATAGTAAGGTTTTATTTACATGACAATTATTTACATTAGCAGTGTTGACAACAGTGAATTCTACTGCATGGCTAATAGCACACACACCACTGATGTCTATTTCATGTTGTGATGTTCTCTTCTGCAATACTTGTCGAAGATGTTTCTGTCAGATATTACATAAACATTTAGTAAATGTCTTTAACGATGTATATAATTAAGAACATATAAAATGCTAAAGTCATGCAATCACGACTTTAGAAGTGGGAATAATGACATTTACGATAGCGCGTGAATGCAGCAATCCACTTTGTAGACGCATGTGTGCTTACTGGAGCTCAGCAGTTTCTATAAATAACCACGTTTTTACATCAAAATCACAAATATACTATAATAGCTGTGCAAACACCTTCAACAGTTTACTTTACAGTAGTTAAAAAATGCCATTTTAACACAAGAAACCATGTTTTTGGTTTTTAATACTCACATTTGAAAACATCCTCGTTCTTCTCCATGTTCGATTAGACGCATCCTCTCTTCTTGGTTAACGTATCCTTTGCCATGGCATTGTGGGATAGAAAAATATCCCGCGATCGGCACTTCGGAGTCTGGACGGGACGCAGTAGGCCATCCGGGGATCTCTCGGCTACTCTATGAATACTGTGGTTTCGGACATACTACTCTTCTAACGTACCCATTTCACCTACTATATAGTAGGTAAGTAGGCATATTTGAACGATACTTAAGTATACGTACGCCCGAATCTCGCGAGAAATAGTGCTCCATCCAGGTAAATCTCACCTACTCTTTTGTGGATATTGAGATTTCATGCATATTTTTCCTTCGCCTACTGCTTTTTGCCTACTAAATAGTATGGAAGTATGCGGTTTCGAATGGAGCCTTTAACTCTAACCCTAATCAAACACACCTGAGCATACTAATCAATGTCTTCGGGATCATTAGAAAATCACAGGTAGCTGAGTTTGATCAGGGTTGAAGCTAAACTCTGCAGCGCATTGGCCCTCCAGGGCAAGATTTGAGGAACCCTGCTCTATCGTATTTCATCTCTATTTTAATAGCACAGTACACATTAGAGCTGCTCCATTGCAGCGGCTCAGTACTGTAATCGCAAGACGTTTTGTTGTAATAATGCGGGGAACCACTTGTTACACATACATCTTGTAACATTTTCTGAAATATAAGTTGCATTTTTTATCATCTGCAATGTGCTGTGGCTTATAAGTGACTCATATTATGCAATTAAACATCAAGCAAGCAAATTGGACTTTAAATTTTATTTCTCTGAAGGACATTAACTATAATGAGATTATATTAAATAGTCCCTTGTATTTTCTGAAAAAATGACAGTAACATGTGAACTATGTTCAGAACACTGAATGTGTTCCTATAGAACATTCTACCTCTGACCAGTTGATTTTTTTCTTTGTTTCTATTTATCTATAATTTGTGAATTTACCTTGTTCTTCTGCTTCCTTTTTATGTTAAAAGTACTGTTTATAACAGTTGTAGAGCAAAAAAACTGCTTAGTAAAAGAGTTTATTTAATGATTTTTAAAAAAGCTTTTCTGAAGGTAAGGCAAACTGTTCAAGTGTTTGTTACCAAATAATAGTGTATATTCACTTTGGCCCCATGCACCTCCAAACCGAACCGTACTGAAACCGTGACCCCAAAACCGCAATATGTAATGATCCATGCAAAACCTGAACCATTGCATCTCTACCTATATATATATATATATATATATATATATATATACACACACATATACATACATGGGTTGCAGAAGAGGCCTGGGCCTGGGCCCCGGGTTACTTTTGAGGTAGCCTATTATATAACAAATATACATAGTCTATAGGCTCATGTATGCACAATTAATAATTAAAAGATCGCAATCTCGATTCAAACACGTGTGATCTTATTCCTAAATGACGATTCCGCTATGTCTATTAAACCTTTGAAATTACAATCACATCGGTCATGTAAGCTTTATGTTTGAAACAGCTTCACAAACAGTCTACACCAGGGGGTCTCAAAGTCAACATTCAAAGGTCCAAATCTGAATTTTCAAAGGTCCGGATCGGAACAAATGGTTATTACGAAACTTGTTTTTAATAAGCATACACATCATGCATAACAAATAAACATTATTTTTTTGAAAGAAATAAAGTGCCCTTTGCATTCAAAATACATTAAAGGGGTGATATGATGCTGCTAAAAAGAACATTATTTTGTGTATTTAGTGTAATGAAATGTGTTTATGCGGTTTAAGGTTAAAAAAAACATTATTTTCCACATACTGTACATTATTGTTTCTCCTCTATGCCCCGCTTTTCTGAAACGCGTCGATTTTTACAAAGCTCATGGGTCTGAAAAAGCGAGGTGTGCTGTGATTGGCCAGTTATCCAGTGCATTGTGACTGGCCGAATTTCTCAAGCGTGTGACGGAAATGTTACGCCCCTCACCATACTGTGATGCCCTGTCCGGCCGGAGCGATGATTCAAAAACATGAAAACCCATTATAAACGAGGCATTCGTTGCATCCAGTGGGGACATAAAGGATTATAATGTCTTGTACGGTCTTTTTAGGCGTTGCATTGCGCCGCGTAAACATAAAACCATGTCTGCATTTGTGATCGGAGAAATTATAAACAACAAGCGCTATTCTACACTGCCCAAAAAACTTGCTTTAAATATATAAAATATAAAAACTCCTTAAATATATAAAACATACTTACAGTCTTTGAGTCAGAACAGCCGGAATTGTAGTCTACTCTACCAGGATCAGTAAACAGTCCTCCATAAAATGTGCTGCACACATCTGAATATTTGGGTTGAAGTGTTCTGGAACAGTGTTGTAAATACAACTTAACCACTGATTTCTAGTCGTGTCCATTTTTGGAAGGCCAAACAAAGTAGTTTCTCTTTCACAACGAAACAGCGTCACACACGGCGGCCTTGAGTGAGCAGAGGCCGGGGGATAAAGTGAGGAATGGCCGGCAGGCTGAGTGAGCAGAGGAGCATTCGACGAAGGAGGCTTGCGGCAACTCCGGGCTGGACTCTGCTTCGTCCACGGTGAAAACCAATCCGGCAATCCACAGCGCAAAGTTGTTGTATTTCCTCAGCAACCAGCACGGATCAGCTCTAGGTATGACAAAGCAGATATAGTCCTCCTTTGGAAGGCCAAACAAAGTAGTTTCTCTTTCACAACGAATCACACAGCGCATTCACAACATGGCGGCAGCAACAATACTACAGCCAGAATAAAAGTTACGCCTTCTTTCTTTGCGTGAACATTTGGGCGGCGTTATGCAAATCTTCCCACATAGTGACATAGATATGTGGGGGCGTGTTAGAACGAACCGTTTTAGGTAGGTGTGGTTGACTCTGAACTTTTATAAAGAATATCTCTTTGGATTTGAGACTTTAGTCATTGCAAATTTACAGATCTTTATGCACCAAGAGCTTGTAACACTCCAAAGAGAAAAAAAAAAAAAAAATGTAAATCATATCATATGACCCTTTTAATAACAAGTGCAAAAGTGGCAAAACAATTAATTTAAGAGTCAGCAATAGAGGTCGACTGACAAGGGTTTTTCTCTAGCCGATGCAGATATTTAGAAATCAGGGCAGCCGATGGCCGATATATGATGCTGATTTTTTGGCCGATTTTTTTTTTTTTACCCCTTTATCTCATAAAGAGTTTGAGTAAATGATTATTGCAGGGCACAAGATGATAATAGTAGCAGCCTAATTCATAGTAATACATGGATCAAAACTTAAGCACCTTCTCAAAACAGTTCTGAAGCATGATTTGTTTGTTGACAGACAGTGTTTCCCACAGACTTGTAAATGCAAGCTACTTTATCAGGCATAAAAGGAAAGACGAAATGAAAGTGACCGAGGCAAAGACAGAGGGGCAGTTTTAACATTAAGAGAAATGACATCTGACGCACAGTTCCGGTTTTCAGTGGCATGTGTCACTAAAACCTGTGACACAATGTCCTGCTGCGCCTGAAGCACGCCCATTGGGTTTTAGGTGTTATACAGTGTTTATCCATTACCCGTTTAGTGACCTGCCTACTTGCTCGTTTAAAAAAAAAAAAAAAATAAAAAAAAAAAAACACCTTTAAGACCTACACAAATACACTTCATACTGTGTGACCAGGGTAGGTTTTCACAAAAATAGTTTTATAAAACTATAAACTTCACATTTTAGTCTTTAAATCATATTTTAGGAAAAAAAAAAAAAAGAATGAGTCAAAAGTATCAAGTACATTAGTCATCAGTACTACATAAAAAAAAAAAAAAAAAATTTGAATCTGGGGTTTTTTTTTTTTTTTTTTTTTTTTTAAAAAA
>NW_015505391.1:5028-13786 GCF_001515645.1 Sinocyclocheilus grahami | reverse complement strand
AAAAAAAAAAAAAAAAAAAAAAAAAACACCTTTAAGACCTACACAAATACACTTCATACTGTGTGACCAGGGTAGGTTTTCACAAAAATAGTTTTATAAAACTATAAACTTCACATTTTAGTCTTTAAATCATATTTTAGGAAAAAAAAAAAAAGAATGAGTCAAAAGTATCAAGTACATTAGTCATCAGTACTACATAAAAAAAAAAAAAAAAAATTTGAATCTGGTTTTTTTTTTTTTTTTTTTTTTTTTTAAAAAAAAAGAGGCATATTGACTCGCTAAATACTGAAAGTTTTCAAAACTATTAAACCAGTGTTTACACAAATACTAAATTTCTCACATTAGGGTTACCCTGCCTGCAATCTTAGTTTAATTTCTGGTAGATTTGTACTTCACCCCAACAACATTTATATATATATACACACATATACACACACACACATACAAACTCATACACAGTAGTTTCACTAAGCTATGATTTAATGAATTTAAAAGATCAAGTATAGCATGGACAAAAAAAAGAAACTCAGCGAACAATCGAGGACTTTTTCCCGATGGTTAAACTGGCATGGTTAGCTGCATGCACAGGTGGTTGGGCAACACTTCTGTCTGGCAGCATACTGATCATCATGGGAAGAGTCATCAGCACACATTTGGTTTGAGACATAGATCAGGTATCACTGCATGGATACAGATAGTCAGAATTAGTCGGTTCATTCAGATTCATTCAAACTCAAACGCATCACAAAACACTGAAAGCATGAACAAGTTTTACTTTTAGAGCAAGTTGTATTTCAAAGAGTATTAATCATTCTGAAAAGCCATGTGCTTGAAAATGGTGCTATGGGCCAAATTCAGTTACTTTGCCGTTGAAAATTATAACTCAAAAACGGTGTGTGTTGGGGACCGAAGCATCAATATAAATACCTTTAAATGGAACATCTCAGCACACACTCCTATTCGGAGGCTTCTGCTTGGACACACTCCTGGCTTTTCTGGTTCTGCTGTTATACAAAACGTATGAAAGAAAAATTACCTAATTTGTATAAAAAAAAAAATAAAAAAAAACACGTGCGCGTGCGTTTTGGGGAACAAAGCATCAATATAATAAATACCTATAAATGGAGGTGTACATTCACGTCCACATTTAGTGCTGCAGCATTTTTCATCTTTTGGACAGTCAATGTCATTGACACACAACCCTTTACACAATCCTACTCCAGGGAATCTCTTTGGACACACTCCTGGCTTTACTGTTATACAAACACAACAGAGAAACCAGATCACTGAATGACTCAATCACTGTAATAAGGGAAAAAAAAGCTGACCAATGAATTAGTATAACATACCTTTAGATACAGCCGTACACTGATGTCCACATCCATTGCTGCAGCATTTCTCATCATTCGGACACTCACCATCTTGGGAACACATATCAGCACACACTCCTATTCCAAACTTACTGTTTGGACACACTCCTGGCTTTTCTGTTACACAAACACATGATAGAGAAAGCAGATCACAGAATGCCTCACTGCATTTAAAAAAAAAAAAAAAAAGTTAAGAACTAATTTAATTCACATTAATAGAACACTATAAATACCTTTATATGGAGACACACAATGATGTCCACATCCATTGCTGCAGCATTTCTCATCATTCGGACACTCACCATCTTGGGAACACATATCAGCACACACTCCTATTCCAAACTTACTGTTTGGACACACTCCTGGCTTTTCTGTTACACAAACACATGATAGAGAAAGCAGATCACAGAATGCCTCACTGCATTTAAAAAAAAAAAAAAAAAGTTAAGAACTAATTTAATTCACATTAATAGAACACTATAAATACCTTTATATGGAGACACACAATGATGTCCACATCCATTGCTGCAGCATTTCTCATCATTCAGACAGTCACCATCTTGGAAACACAACTCAACACACAGTCCTATTATAGCATCTTGAGGATTGGTTTTTGGACACACTCCTGGCTTTTCTGTTATACAAAACACATGATAGTACGGTGGCCGAGAGGTGCAGAACAAAATCACAATACTGAAAACAAAATAAAGTTAAACGCAAATGCAAGTATAAAAAAAAAAAAAACTAAATTCAGAAAACACAACAATTCAGACAAACCGGAAGAGGTAGGTATAGTTTGAGACGGCGCCATTGGTTTGGGATTACTCACCGCTGACTGGAAAGAGAGATCTGTCAATCAACGTATACAGGAAGAGCCAGCCGAAGAACAGCAGAGTCATGGTAGTTCGGAGATGGTATTAAAGTAGCTCAGTTTAAATGTATTGTATGAATTGTCCTTACTATGGAATAAAATAAAAAAAAAATACGGACAGAGATAAATATTTATTTATATTTAGTTAAACGTGACTGTAATATATCAGCTCCAGGGGCACAGATGGTTAAGTGCTTGACTTTGGCTTTTTGACACGATCGACCCGGGTTCGATCCCGCCTTTTGCCGAACTTTTTTTTTCCCTCCCTTTTCAAATCTCAATTAGCAATGGATTCTATTTACACTAAGTGAAAATAGCAGTATTTTTAGCAATATGCCATTTACATAGTGCAAATACCCATTTACACCATGTTAAAATAGCAGGATTTCTACTATCAAGTACACTACTTGTTGCAAATAGTGGCAATTATCTGCACTTCAGTATTGTAGTACATTATAAAACAGTATACAATAACATTGTGTAAATTATAATTATTAAATGGATGCCACCTTATTGGTACAATAAAGCCCTCCCTACACCTACCCTAACTGATACTTTATTTTTTCCTTAATTTTTTATGGAAAATAAATGCCTTTACGATGTGATACGAGATTTGAAAAGGGAGTGAAAAGGTGGGATCGAACCCCTGATCGATCGCGTCAAAAAGCCAGGGGCACACGCTTAACCATCTGCACCACTGGAGCTGATGTGTTACAGCCACTTTTAACTAGACAATAGTTAGACACCCCGTATTTTTTTTATTCCATAGTAAGGGCAATTCATACAATACATTTAAACTGAGCTACTTTAATACCATCTCCGAACTTTCTACCACGACTCTGCTGTTCTTCGGCTGGCTCTTCCCTGTATACGTTGATTGACAGATGTCTCGTCCAGTCAGCGGTGAGTAATCCCAAACCAATGGCACCGTCTCAAACTATACCCAACTTTTCCGGTTTGTCTGAATTGTTGTGCTTTCTGAATTGTTATTTTGTTTTGTAGACTTGCATTTGCGTTTGTAATTTGTTATTTTGTTTTCAGAATTGTGATTTGTTCTGCACCTCTCGGCCACCGTACGATAGAGAAAAGTGATCACAGAATGCCTCACTGCATTTAAAAATGTTAAGAACTAATTGAACTCACATTAATATAACAATATAAATACCTTTATATGGAGGCATACACTGATGTCCACATCCATTGCTGCAGCATTTCTCTTCATTCGGACAGTTACCATCTTGGGAACACATCTCAGCACACGCTCCTAATTTAAGGTTACTGCTTGGACACACTCCTGGCTTTTCTGTTACACAAACACATGATAGAGAAAGCAGATCACTGAATGCCTCACTACCATGGCCAGACTTACCATTGGGCTTGAATGGGCTGGGGCCCCGCCTTAACCCGTTTACATTTGTTCAGTTATGTGCCATTCAGAAATTATTAGCCACATTTCAACTGCGCACACGGGTCAGCCGGGGCTAACAAATCCGTGTATCAGTCGATAATTCGTTTTTTTTTAATATTGAAAACGGCTCCTTTGTGTTTTTGTTTTTCCGAAAAACAAAAATTCAGCTTAAATTTTCGTTTTTCGTTCTTGGGTGGAAAAATTAATAAACAGCTTGAATATTCGATTTCTACATGTGGGCGGGAATTAAACGCCCCTTTCTGCTGATTGGTCAGCCAAAGATCAAACCGTGCCTTCGCAGTACAGCAGAATAATAGTCCTACACTGCTGCAGTTATATGGATTCTTAATGCATTTATTGCAACTACATTTAGTCTTTTTTCATCAAACAAACAGGCTAATGAATAGCTCAACACAACTCATACTGGGGCAGAGTCTAGACAGGGCTTTCTTCTGTGTCGATATAAATTCTATTCTTTGCATCAGCTGGGCATGGCAGGGTATGATATGACAGCTGTCTTAGCCTACCCTGCTCACCCAGTAAGTCTGTTTAAGTAATTAATTCGTTTCAAAATAAATAATTTTAAACACCAAGACAAAAAGGAAATAATAATAAATTGGCTTGGGTATATATAGGCCTATGTTCACACAAGAACTGTCATTCTGACTGACAACTGGAGAACAGATATTAAATATAGCCTACTGTTAGAGTTATATAATGTAGTCTTGCGTTTTATTAAAATTGATTTATATGATATTTCAAAAGAATATGCACTTGTGCGGCGTGAGCTATCCGCCATTAAATTGGCAAGTGAGAGCAGGAAATTTGTGTGTTATTAAGTAATAAGCCTTTAGAACAACATTAAGGTGAGTAGTCACTCTAGTTCACACAGTTCCAATAAATTGCGAGGAGTTAAATAAACTCAATAAGCAGACAGACAAGCGCAGAAGTGCAGAGGAAATAAGCAGCAGTCATATTTTAAGCGGTTTAAATTAATATTGAGTACTGATTGATGTTCACTTGGATTTTTTCCTCCATCGAGGGGAAATAACTTAATACACTGTCATTAGTCGTATGGTAAAATTTATATTTTTTATTGTGTAACGTTACGTTCAAAATAACTACCAAATGTCATGCCTTTGAAAAATAAAGAGAACAACAGAATGCGCTGCTTTAGCACGTCTCGGTCTCCTTGAGCATCTTTCCCGAGCATGCCACAAACATCAAACACAGCGAATACTCATCTTTTAAAAGGCTTCATTTAGATTATTTTACATTAAATGCATCATAAATCACTTTGGAATAAATCACATTAGGCCAATGTATCATGATAAAAAAAAAAGCGACTTTACAGTCTGGAAATAATTTAGGCTATAGCAAATTATTTCTCGGACCCCCTCTCACTTTAAGAACCGCTGGTCCACACAGAAGAAAGCCCTGTAAAAAAAAAAAAAAAAACAGAATATCAGATCAAGTCAATCATTTGAAAAGAGCGTGTGTGGTTCAGCTGTACCGCGTCTTCTCGCTCTCAAAATTGCCTCACATCAGCGCATCTCATCTGCACTAATAGCTGCTGCACACTGCCATACAAGACTTTCGGACTTTACAGTCTGGAAATAATTTAGGCTATAGCAAATTATTTCTCGGACCCCCTCTCACTTTAAGAACCGCTGGTCCACACAGAAGAAAGCCCTGTCTAGACTCTGCCCCGGTAGGAGTTGTCGAGCTATTCATTAGCCCGTTTGTTTGATGAGAAAAAGATTAAATGTGGTTGCAATAAAATGGGTTATTAAATCAGTACAACTGCAGCAGTGGAGGACTATTATTCTGCTGCGTGATCCTGCGGAAGAACTGATGATGGCATGGTTTGATCTTCGGCTGATCAATCAGCAGAAAGGGGCGTTTAATGCCCGCCCACATGTAGAAATCCAATATTCAAGCTGTTTATTAATTTTTCCACCCATGAACGAAAAACAAATTTAAGCTGAATTCTGTTTTTTCACGTTTTGGAAAAAAACGAAAATGGAGCCGTTTTCTCATTCTACTTTTAATATTAAATCAAAAAACGAATGATCGAATGATACACGGATTCTAACAGCTTCCAACTACGAACCCATAATCAAACAGCATAAACTGGAATTTATGTTTTTTTTTTCCATAGAAAAAGGACACAAGTATTAAAATCACATCTGCGCTGCGCCGAATCGCCGAATAATTTGTGATCACATGGCTACTTTAAACAGTTCAATTAAGCCTTTAGCCCAAAAGAGGGCACATTTACAAAGATAATGATACATTCTCACATGTTCACGCCTCAATTCGTAACAGCGGATTATTCTATATTAATGTTACACTCTCTCCAGTCCAAAGACTATAGAATACCCTAATATCTTACAGGGACTTTGTCCCGTCTCACTACCTCCACAGAATGTGGAGCAGAAATTATCAACTATATATCAAGTAACCTTGCGTTTTAATAAATAATGTTACATAAAGACAATTAAACGGTCAGTAATAAATGAACAAGTTACTAGCAATGCAATAGCACAAGGATACAAATGAAAAGCTGCATTTTAGCTTTCAGGCAGGCTAGCCTAAAACTAACAGTAGCTTCTACTGTTCAGGAACAAAATACTATGATGTATAAAGTCATAAATATAGATTATATTTATACATTCCATATTAAATATGAAAGTTTAGTCAAGAGCAGAGTGATTTTCTTTTCTTTTGTTCTTTAACAGACAGCAGGTATAAAAGCTGCAATCACTTTCATACCAAATGTTTACAATGTTAATTAATTATTGGTTATTGTTAATGTTAACAAAAGACAAAAATTACACTGCTCTTGACTGAATAATTTTTGTAAATTTAAATTAAGAATTAATCTGTTTAATTTACAGTTTATTCCATTTCTGCAGCATTTCTGTACCTGAATGTTTTCCACCAAAACGGTTTCTTAAATTAAATTCAGGTCCTGAGTTTAATTTATAATACTGGCTAAGCAAATTACAATATACTTAACATTCTGGCATTCAGTTATGCGATTATGTAGCCTAACTTACGTTCTCTGCATGAAGTAACACCTGGCGCAGTCGCAGCCTGTGCTTATTAGAAAGCAAACAAATAGCACTAATAATCATTCATTTTCCGAACATTTGTGTAAAATAATGGCGCATTAGGTCATGAATATTGCCTTAACTCATTGAAATGTATTGGTTGAACGAACCCTGCATTTAATGAGTGAATGCCTACGATATAGGAGTTAGCCTATCACACAAACTAGAGTCCTGTTTTTCCGAATATCTGCACTATCGCAAATGTACAATAAACAAGTTACTGAATAACTTTCAGACACAATTCTGTTTTGCCCCATCAATGCGTCTCCGAGCAACACTGTTTTGTTTCTCAGCATTACACAGCAGTAAATGGTTCAAACAGACTACAAGTACAGTCGTTGGCAAAGTTAAATGAATGAGCATTTTAAACGAAACGGTTGATTTAAGGATTCAACTCGCTCATTAAGACTCACTTGCTGCCACCTACTGGCGGTTGTAGTTTCATATTTTAAAAAGTAGCTCAATTTCATTTTTGCAATTTAATATTTCTACATTAAAATGTTGTATTAACTGAACATAACTTATGCAAAATCCATATATGGATTTAGTTTAGTGATTTCATTTGATTGTTAATAGCCAACATGTTTTTTTTTATTCAGATTGAATTTATTAATTTAAGAATCTGACAAAAGGACACAGATATGACGATACATTTTCACAATACATCTTTGTTTTTTTCTGCTCAGTGTTATTTCAGGGTTTTGATCTCTCAACTGAGAGATCACATCCTGTTTATTGTATTATAGTGACTACTTAAAGGTGCAGTGTACATTTTAGCGGCATCTAGCGGTGAGGTTGCGAATTGCAACCAACGGCTAAGTCCCCCGCTCACCCCTCCCTTTAGAGAAGCTACGGTGGCCGATACAGGACTAAGATGTCGGTAAAGTGTAAAGACAGCAAATATTTCTTTACAAAAGGTAAATTAAAAGAATTATATTTACTTAATTTAATAAACCGAAGTTATTGCGAATGTTAATATACTTGTTCATCATTGTGTCAGTGTTTTATTCGCAACAACAACAAAGTGATGAAACGCCCTCTGCAGAGCAGTTTGTCTGTTTAGGGCTACTGTAGAAACATGGTGGCGATGTCCATGTAAGGGGACCCGCGGTGTACGTAGATATAAACTGCTCAATCTAAGGTAATAAAAACATAACGGTTAATTAAGTAAGGTCTTTATACACCTCTGAAAACATAGTAATGTATATTATATTGCAATTGTCAATATATCGATGTAAATATTACACATTGCACCTTTAGTATTACATCTAAACTTTGACTAGGCTAGACATGTTGCCTATTAAATGTATACAGTATATGAACCTGAAAGCATATTTAAATTTTGGTGTATTTTGTGTTACTCCATAATGTTCTAGTTGAGGGCATTTGTAGTATAGGTATGGGGCCCAAACATAACCTCAAACCCAGGGGCCCTTGGCCCCGTAAGTCCTGCCCTGCTCACTGCATTTAAAAACTAATTTAATTCACATTAATCTAACAATATAAATACCTTTATATTGAGGCATACACTGATGTCCACATCCATTGCTGCAGCATTTCTCATCATCCGGACACTCACCATCTTGGGAACACAACTCAGCACAATCTCCTATCATGTCATCTTCAAGATTGATTTTTGGACACACTCCTGGTTTTTCTGTTATACAAACATGATAGAGAAAGCAGATCACTGAATGCCTCACTGCATTTAATTTTTTTTAAACTAATTTCAATTAATTAATATAACAATATAAATACCTTTATACGGAGGCATACACTGATGTCCACATCCAGTGCTGCAGCATTTATCATCATTCGGACAGTTACCGTCATGGGAACACATCTCCAAACACGCTTTGAACACTGCTCCATCAAGATTGAATATAGGACACACTCCTGGCTTTGCTGATATACAAAAAACATAAGACCATGATCACTGAATTAAAAAAAAAAATATATATATATATAAAAAAAATAAAAATATAAAATAATA
>NW_015505391.1:0-4914 GCF_001515645.1 Sinocyclocheilus grahami | reverse complement strand
AAAAAAAAAATATAATATAATATATATATATATATATATATATATATATATATATATAAAATCTGTCAATTCTCTTCTCATTTCTCAAATATCTTCAAAACTTAGTTTAATTCAATGTGCTGCTTGCAGTTTTGGTGCAATTTGTTACATTCACTTTTAATTGAAACTCATTTAAAGCAGGGAGTAAACACACAGCCCAACAATCATATCAAAAGCATGCATGCCTTCTAGAGCAGTTTTTATTAGAAACGGCACAACTGTCAGTTTCGCCTGGCCATTAATGAAGAGGATTCACGAGGATCATTAGGGGAAACCACTGAGAGTTGCTCCATTTCATACATGGTTGTTATTGTTTACCTTTTTTTGGCTGTGCCTCTCCGTTTCCTGAAAGCAGATAGGAGGCCTCAGTATGTGTTAAGTGAAAGGAAGAGGCTCCCTTACATGTTTTGTCTAATGTCAAAACAGGATGTGCAGCTTTACCATAAAAAATGTATGTATAGATAGTAATAATAGATAGTAGAATAACTTAATAAATGGCTATATTCACATTAATTATACATGATTAATTCATACTTCGATTAATAAAAATCTTCTACACCATATAGCACCTTAACCACTCCAAAGCCCCCATTGAGCCCCTGTACAGTCCTTGAAAGGTTCCCAAACTATTTTGGTTTAGTTGGGTAAAGGGTTAAAAAAAACCCGTTAATGTTTAAATTACGCTGAAAGAGGAATATCTGCAAGATATATATTTTAGAGTTTCCAATCAAATGTCAAATAGATGCTTAGAAAATGTCTTTAAGCTCTTTCTGATTTAGAATGCATGTAAAACGTTCTATCAGAAGTTCGTACACAGCAGATGCTTTCCAGATAAAGCGATCTTTAACAGACATCTTGCAGACGTAGGTGCGCTATCTGGGATTGGAGGATGAGAGAAAGCTAAAACCTGATTGGCTGTTGTCTCTGAATGAATGTGTAAACTGATAAGAGGCTAGACAGTAGGTCCAGGAGCTGTTTGTGAAGTCAGTCATATACTGAAATTGTGACCCATTTCAATAAAAAGGGCTATGGGACTCATTCACGAAACTTGCAGAAATAAAGTAATTTGCCATTAAACAGACAACCCCGAAAACGCTCCTCCGGATTAACAAACACTTCGTAAACAGCATATTTGATATCTAAATGTGTATATTACTGAATTCCAATAATTTATAAAAAGGGCACGCATGCATGCTCATTCACAATTAGCGTAATCCCTGCGTATAAATTATAATTACGCAAATTGCATGTCCAGGAACGCTGTGGAATCTTTTGTGCTCCCTTCTCAGGTTTGTGAAATATTCACTTGTGAAATATTATATAGTGCATCAAAATGCAGTGTCATCAGTTGTCCAAAAGCAACTAAACGTTTTACGCACTGTTTACATGTGGTAGGGATCAGGGCCCGTATTCACAAAGCATTTTATTTTACCACTAAGAGTTATCCTAAATCGCAGTAAAAGTTTAGCTAAGAGTTCTCTTAAAACCTATTCCCAAAAGCTGCGGAGACAAACTTTTACTAAGGAATAGAGAGAAGTCTTAAGCTAAGAGTAAGGGGGCGGTTGACTTCGTTGCTATGGATGATGTCAGCATACTTATTAACTATGCACACAGTGATTGGCTGATAGTCTGTCAGATTTATTCATAGAAATATTGTAGAGCGCGATATTATGTTGCCACATTCAAATAAAGATTTTAAAATGCAGGCCAAGTGTCACTAATTAAACAAGTATATTCAGCTAATTGTCAGCCTCTTATATGCATGCTTCTCGTAAACAATTAGACAAAATGCATCTAAACAGCCTTTTAATTAACGGAGTAGAATAATCATGGCTGATAGTAAGACATGCAAACATAAGAAAACCATCTAATATATATATATATATATATATATATATATATAGAGTAGAATAATCATGGCTGATAGTAAGACATGCAAACATAAAAGAAAACCATCTATATATATAATGAAAGAACATCTATATATTAAGGATATAATAAAAACAATTTGGAGTTGGGATAACCTCCAAACCAAAGCCGATACCTTTTTAAAAGCTCATTGTCAAATGTTTCTAAAGTGTTCATATTCCGAGGCAGTTTGCTGGCAACAGCCATTTTAGGATAGTTCAGATTTGGTCTCAGTGATTTAGGAGTCCTCTTCACTACTCCTAACGTGTCACAGATTTAGGAGCTAGTTTTAGCGCTAAAACGCTTTGTGAAATACCCTTAGAACAAATGTAGGAGTCCTAAATTTAGGATTGACACGCCCATTATTTTTTAAGATTTTCTCCTAAATCGGCGAGTTATGAGCTACTTTTAGCCTTAAGATGTTTTGTGAATATTGGCCCAGGTGTACATTTTTTTTTCCGTACCAACAATATGAACATTTCATAAATTCAAAAGTTTACGTCAGAATAGCTTTACGAACAAGTTACACTAAAATTAGTTTTGCTAACGCTTCATGAACGGGGCCATGTTTATATATGAACTGCTTTGCATCATGTAGTCAATTTGGTATATAAATAGGTGCCATGTAGTGCCAAAAGAGGCTCTCCTATGATTGCGAGCCAAAGAACCACTGTTGGCTGATGGGCTACTGTGACAAAGGTGCTGTATAGTGCTATTTAGCACCATTTTGGTTTATGAGTGTACCATCACAACCAGTTACATTTTAAGCATTTTCATTTACAAGAAATCAAAATACAGTTTGTAGCAAATCAGACAGAACACAAAACCCATAATGTGCGATATGACAGGCGGTCATATAAACTCTGATCTCAAAGATAATAAACTTAAAACTAAATAAACTTAGGGATATAAACTGTATTAGGCTATTTAAACTACAACAAGTAAAGTTTAACATCTGTACTGTATATTTATATGACATGTGCCTAAAGTCATAATATGTACTTAATTACATTTTTTCTTCACGCTGTGTAATGAACTTAAAAGATCTCACCTGTGACCAGTTTTTTGGCGTCTGTTGTGCTCAAGTAAACCGAGAGACACAACAAAACCGCAATCAACGAGCAGCACACCTGAGCTTTCATCCTCGCGACCTGTGGAAAACAGTGGAAAATGTGCTGAATCGGATGGTCAGGAGGGTTTTTAAAGCGGTCAGATGCACCTCCAACCCTGAAACTCACCTGCCTGTAGGCAAGTAGCCTAATCTTGAAGACCCTGATTAGCGTGTTCAGGTGTGTTTAGGTGTGTTCATGGCATATCGTAATTATCGTGATTTCAAGATAACAACCTGTAAAACTCGTCATGGCCTTACGGACTTACCATTGGGCTTGACTGGGCTGCAGCCCATGGGCCCCGCCTGAACCCGTTTATGTTTGTTTGATTTCTTCAGTTATGCCGGTCAAAAATTTTAGCCGCATTTCAACTGCGCACACGAGTTAAACGGGCCAGCCGGGGTACTAGCTACTTTAAAAAGCTATATAGCCTGAAGAGTTTTGAGTGCTCTCTCTCGTAGTGGGGCAGAAATGTCATCAAGATGATAAAAAAAAAGCCATTTAATGAATTTCTATTTTTGTAACATATGCCTTTGAAACAGGAGTCACACAAACAAGAGTCTGTTTTTCTGTGAATATCTGCACAATCGCAAATGTACAAGTTACTGAATAACTTTATTATTATTATTTCATTTTTGCAATCATGTATTATTTATACATTACAATGTTATATTTAAACTTAACAACTTAAGCGAAAACCATCCATGGATTTTGTTGATAGTGATATCGTTTGACTGTTGATAGCCAACGTGTCTTTTTTTATTCGGATTGAATTTATTTAATTTAAGAATGTGACATAAATGGACACAGATGTGACAATAATTTTTTTTATAATACTAACACATATCTGGCTTTTTAAAATCTGTGTTATTTTAGGGGTTTGATCTCTCAACTGAGAGAACACATGCTGTTTATCTTATTACAATATCACAACAACATATTAATTGTACTAAAACCTCAAAGCATATTAAAATTTTTGTGTAGTTTATTTTACTCCATAATGATGTTCTTATTGAGGGCATTTCTATTGCATAGGTAGGGCCCAAACATAACCTCAAGCCCAGGGGCCCCGGCACCCTAAGTCCTGCCCTGGAACTCGTTACTTGTGAACTGGGAGTTTTCTGAGAGCTTCAACTTGTACTACCTGACCACCCCAGATTCATTAAACGATATGTTTATGCATTTATAGTGCGATAGTTCCGAATCCGAGTCCAAGGATGTGAACAGCTCCAAGTAGAACGTCACGTGTTGTCATCTTGAAATCACAGTGACTACGACATGCCGTGAATGCAGCTTTTGATTACAGGTTTGGCGGAGTGGACTTCTGGAATCAATTCGGTAGACTCCATTTAATTTTGGTCAATATCAAGGTTTTCATAGTGGTGTTTATGACACTTTATATAGATGAGCATATAGTTCAATCCATAAAGCTATTGCTGTCTGATTTAATTTGTATATGCAGTATTTTTTTACTGTGCCTATTGAAAAGTTTGACTGTAGAATGTTTTCTAAAAAGTTCGGTATGCTATTTATTATTTATCTGTATATAATCCTGTTGAAACAAGTTGGTCTTGTGGAGGCAGGTCTTGGGTATTAGAGTCATGGACTGAAAATAGGCCCCATTCTGGCCCTGTTTCAAAGTGTAAGGTATTTTCCTGATAAAATAACTTCATAATTTCTTTATGTGCTGGAATGTCAAAATTCCTAAAAATGTCAAAATTCCTGCTTGCCAAATATTCACGTAAACAAGGTGGTTCCAGTGGTGCAATTCCTGGGGCGGGGGAAGTGAATAAAAAAAAATTAGAAAAATTCTCTCTTCAGCTTAATGCTTTATTTTTGACTATACAATCTCTAATCC
>NW_015505390.1:1570144-1571909 GCF_001515645.1 Sinocyclocheilus grahami | reverse complement strand
AGCTGAATTTTCAGCAGCCATTACTAGTCTTCAGTGTCACATGATGCTACAGAAACTATTTTTTCTTATCAATGTTAAAAAAGTTTTGTTGCTTAATTACTTTAGTGGAAACTGCAATACCGTTTTTGTAGCATTTTTAAGCATTTATTTAAAATAGAAATCTTTTGTAACAATGTTGAAGTTTTCACTGTCAGGTTTGATGCCTAAGAAAAGTATTGATTTCTCTCAAAAACAAAACAAACAATCGGAAAAAATTGTACTGACCCCAGACTTCTTAACGGTAGCGTATACAGTACATGCTACTAAAATATGCAATAATACAACATTTTCATATCTTTTAATTTCAGTTTGAACATGTCCGTTAAAATGCACTATCAACTGCTATCAACTAGCTTTACTTCAATATAGCAAGTTTTATTAAAATGTGCTCATAGAGAACGGGTTTGTCCTAGAAAGTTTGAACTGGAACTGAATGAGAAGAGAAAGATGTGGAACTGCAGATAATGCAATATGTTAATGCTTATTAAAGTGAAAAAATGACAATTCTGTCATCATTTACTCACCCTAATTCCAAAAGTGTATGACTTACTTACTTTTGTGAAACACAAAAAAAGTCCCAACCTGTTCCTTACATAAAACAGACTTAAAGGGATAGTTCACCCATAATTGAAAATTCTGTGATCATTTACTCACCTCATGTTGTCCCGAACCTGCATGACTTTCTTCTTCAGAACACAAAAGAAGATATTTCAAAGAATGTTGGTAACCAAACCATTTTGGTAATCATTAATTTCTATTGTAAGGACGAAAAACATTTCTCAAATTCTCTTTTTTATTTTCCACAGAAGAAAGAAAGTGATACAGGTTTGGAATGACATGAGGGTGAGTAAATGATGAAAGATTTTGTGCAAGTCTACTTTAGGACTATACTTTTTTTTTCTTTTTTTTCCTGTCACCATTTATTTGTATAGAACAGATCACCTGGGACATTGTGCTAAACTTTTCCTTTTCAATTCCATGCAAAATAAGAAAAAGGTTGAGGGTGAGTAATTAACAGAATGTTTGGATGAACTAGTAATTTCTGAAATTACAGTGAATTCTTTAAGGGAGTAGAACATTTTAGAGTAGGTATGAAATGTATTAGCCAGCTACATGAGGTGTAACTACAGTCCACAACTAGGGGTGATTCTCACACTCTCGTTAGTTTTAATCTACTTGTCTGGCAAATCCCAAAATGGACAGATAGATAGGGAGTGTTTCTACAAAACAAACAGCAAGATGGTGAGAATGAACTTGCGCCAGAAAGTGTTTTTCCAGATTTGTCTTTGCAATTGGCAATTAATCCCTGGAAAGGAAAAAGTTGTTTAGAGGCCAGATGAATGGAACTGTCAGTCTCAGAGCAGGTGGTTGTGTGTCTGCATATGAGCTTGCCGTCTTTCTGCCGTGCTGAAATCTCAGAAGTAACATCTTTGGTTCTGCTTTTTGTCTCTCCTTGTGCTCGCGTTTCCACGCCAGGTTGTTGCTTTTGATTCATCCTTAAATCCCCTCTCATTCAAAGAACAGTGAAAAACATCATTGTGATTCTTTAAATGCTCACATACTGAAAGGGCCTTGAGCTCACAGCTATATCCTTCACTTATGGATATGCATGCAGTGAATGGATGTGTTGTGTACAGAGGGATTTTTCTGCATCGCTGCCTGTGTTTTTGTTCTTCTATATTGTGAAGGAACAGTGGTATGTTTTGTGTGTGTGTGTGTGTGTGTG
>NW_015505390.1:1568767-1569532 GCF_001515645.1 Sinocyclocheilus grahami | reverse complement strand
TGGATCAGGAGAGTAAATTAGGGGTGGGAATTGCCTATTTTTTTTGTCATCTCAAAACAGTATGTTTTGTAATTTATTTAATAACTGCAATTCGTTGTTATAATAAAAACGGTTTAGAAAAAGTATATCCAACTTGTGAACCACTGTCCACAATTAAATCAAGTTTTAACCCAAAGTTATACAGCTGTCTGAAACAGCTGTTTTTGATTGGTCAATCGCAGCATTCAGAGGTAAAATGTTTCTTAATAAAGACTGTTGTCCACAGCAATGCTGTACTGTATAATTGACTGCTCATCTGGGAAATATCATTTTCTGCTGTGGTTGTGTTCTATCTCTATATGATTGTCTCATTTATTTGCATTACAGTTTAACACAATTCAAAGTATTCTGATACTCAAATGAAGCATAACTGAGAACTCTTTACTAAATGAAGCATAACTATACATCTCCTGAGCTATGAAAGAGCAACTTCTGGGCAATAGCATTTTCTCAGGGATGTTCGAGGGTCTGTGGTAATGCGTTATGTGCTGTTGTGAAGTTACGAGTTTTACTGTTGTGTGGTTTCGTTTTTTTCCCCTCATTTTACTTTTTCTTGTGTTGTGGTTCGACTCTGTGAGGCTACAGGGGAGAGCGTTGCATGAAGGGTGGTCAGCAGAAGAGCAGTAGCCTGTCATCTTAATGGACTAAAACTATCAACACTAATGACCCATGAAACAAACAAAAAAGGCTCCTCTATACACAAGTACACACACACATGCACTCACA
>NW_015505390.1:1565352-1567676 GCF_001515645.1 Sinocyclocheilus grahami | reverse complement strand
TTCTGAACAGACATACAACATATAGGCAACTCTTTTCCTCTCATCTCTCCTTCCTTCTTTATATATGGTTCATTGCACTTAGTAGAGCAGTTATGCGCTCATAAAATCTGATATCTATTATTCACGTCTTCCTCTATCACTAATGCTCCAATATTTTATGCCCCCATGAAGTCATGCTAGCTCAGAAGTGACAGAGATTCGTCTAATCCAGATCCATCTGTTTTTTTCTCATTCCTTTGTCAACATCTTGCACTGAACATCTTAATCAAATATGTTTATGTAAAGGAAAGCAGCTTACTGTGATTTCGCCAAGTAGGACATGTTTCTAGTTCAACATCCTTGGTCTGGGCACAACATTATTTTCAACCAATCAGATTTTAGGGTTTGGGGTAGACCCAAGGCTTGAACAACATCGACATCAACCATCATATTATCCATCTGATTTAAGGATGGGATTTAGTAAAGTAAATTTCACCACACTGACATGTACTATAAGAACAGGGAGAGTTGTATCATTACATTTTTAATGCTTTCATTATACGGCAGAATTGGTGTATGAAGTCACATGCTGCATTTATGATTTGATACAATAAATTTTGCATCATGTGTGAAGTACACAACATATTAGCCCTATTAACTCACTCATCCATTCACCCTTCTGACTCCCATGGCCCCAAAACCTTCCAGAAACCACCGACTCACATACACAAACATACACATGACAGAGAATGTAAATATCTAATCTGAAACTGGGTTTAATTTCTCAGAAGAAAACTTGAAATATAATCCAAATGTTTATTACTTAATTAAACCGTGTCATTACACTGAGTGGATTGATTAATCTTCTGCATTTTAAGGGTAGAAACAGCTTTTTTATTTAAATCTATGGTAGCTACAGTACACTCTTAAAAATAAAGTTTCTTTATTAGAATCTGTGGTTCACTGAAGAATCTTTAACATCAACGATAACTTTCCATTGCACAAAATGTTCTTTATGGTGGAAAAAGTTTCTTTAGATTATTACAATTTTCTTTTTAATAACTTCTCACTGAAAGGTTCTTTGAAGAACTAAAATGTTGTTTTCACTTTACCAGGGGATTTGAAGCTATAGACATTTGTTAAAGTAGTTTCACAAGCATTTACTTGATACTTTGATGAGAGACTAAATAAACACCTGTGTATATACAGTATATAACAATAAAGACCTGCATCAATCATCTTGAAAGTGAATACAATCATGAAAATTTTAAGAAATTACCAGGTAATATGATTTGAAAAATTTTGTATTCTAAAAATCTAAATAAATAAAATGTATTGACAGAGACATTGGTCTTTGAAGTTACAGTACCTCTTCTAAGAACAATACCAAACATCTCTTTTATCATGGTCTGTAGGAAAACAGTTTCTATGTCCTTGTAAAGGTTCTTTATTGGCGTCCATGGTTCCATGAAGAACCTTTCTATTCCACAATAGGATTTTTGTAGTAAAAAAAAAGTTCATACTAAGAAAAACAGTGATTATTTTAAGAACTGTTCATTGAAAGGCTTTTTGGGAAAACCATGATGGTTCTTTTATGGCATTGCTGCAAAAGTCTCCTTTTGGAACCTTTATTTTTAAGAGTGCACAGTCCTATGATTGACAAAAGCACGTTTAAAATCTGACATGCTGTAGACAATCATACACATGGGACATGTTAAGCACAGTTCAAAATTCTGGCTAAAATTCAAGATATGATGAGGAACACAGACGTGATTAATTCTACAGAGTTTCTCTGACCAAACTCTCCGGTCAACCGGGGGAAATGCATCTGAGAAGGGAAACAGCGATAAAACAGTACAAGAGCTTACCTCAGCTTTGTCTTCTTCAGTCAGTTTCTCTCATAAAGTGTGTCTGAGTGTTTCGTCCTGATGTTTTCGGGACTTTCATTCTTCTCTATTCCATCCTTCAGAGCACTTCAGTCAATTTCCAGCCTCTTTTTTTTCTTTTTCTTTTTTCTCTTATTCTATTCTTGCTGTCTCTTCTCTCTGTCTCCTGTTCTCTGTAATGGCAGTTTTAAAGTTGAGGTGGCGTAGCTTCTTCTCTACACTCTCTAGGCAGGAAAAAAGTGAAAATAAGACTCAAGGTTGTAAAAAGAAACTGTGAGCGAGGGAAGTGAATGAATTAGAAAGTGTGTCTACATGCTGTGAGTGTCTGTCAAATATGTGTGGATGGAGTGTGTGTATGAGTGAATGAACAACAGAGAGTGAGGGAGAGAGAGAGCACAAACACATCACCCCTGAGGGAAATTCCTCCCTCCCTCGTGCTCTCTCTCTCTCTCTCTCTCT
>NW_015505390.1:1560712-1561504 GCF_001515645.1 Sinocyclocheilus grahami | reverse complement strand
CCCTCATGTGCAATTATGTTATTGCTCCCAGGTGTTTCTTGTCATGTCATGTGTATTTAAAGTGTTTCCTGTTCTGAGTCTGGTGTCCGGTGTTGAATGTCGTCTCTCCCCGCTACGTGTGTGTTCCTTGTTCCATGGATGTCCATTAAAGTCTCTTTGTTTGAAGTATACTCCTCGTCTCCTTGCTCCCTCACAGTAGTGAACGTGACAGGTCAGATGAGTTTGTTTCTTTATCAGAACAGATTCTGAGATAAAGTCTCTTTGTTTGAAGTATACTCCTCGTCTCCTTGCTCCCTCACAGTAGTGAACGTGACACAGGTCAGATGAGTTTGTTTCTTTATCAGAACAGATTCTGAGAAATTTAGCATCACATCACATGTTTACCAATAGATCAGCGGTGGCGAACTCCGGTCCTGGAGAGCCGCAGCCCTGTTGAGTACAGCTCCAACCCTAATTAAAACTCACCTGCCTGTTGCTTTCTAGTAACCCTTCAGACCTTGATTAGCTTGTTCAGGTGTGTTTGATTAGGGTTGACGCAAAACTCTGCAGGGCTGTGGCTCTCCAGGACCGACGTTCGCCACCCCTGCAATAGATCCTTGCAGTGAATGGGTGCCGTCAGAATGAGTCAAAACAGATGATAAAAGCATCGCAATGATCCACAAGTCCATAATAATCCACATGACTCCAGTCCATCAATTAATACCAAGCTGTGTGTTTGTCAATAATCTTCCATTTTAAATATATTTGAATATATGTAAATATATTCTTTCTGCATAAAAAGTATTAAACATT
>NW_015505390.1:1560188-1560702 GCF_001515645.1 Sinocyclocheilus grahami | reverse complement strand
CAAACGTGCTTCAATTTCCTTTTCAAAGGAAGTATCAGAAATGGGACAATAATGTCTGGATCGCTGACTCAGTAAGGATCATTTCTGCTCACACTAGTACACTGATTGTTCCAAAGGGACCAATGGATGCCAGTAATGTAATATTAGCATAACACAGGTACATACAAAAATGTGGTATTATAAGACTTTCTAAAAGGATTTGCCAAAAATGTTCTAAAATGTAAAAGCCATTGTTCCTCAAGTAATCTCCCAGCATTTGCCTAATTCTTTCAGAGGTTTTAAACAGCAAACATTAAAATAGGCAGTTATTTATTGTGATTTTACGCCAACTAAAATATTGTTCTTGTGAGCTAAAATCAACACTTTAGTTAAACATTTAGTTTAATTAGGCTCTGCAATTTACGTTCGGTTCCATTAAAGGGATAGTTCACCCAACATTGAAAATTTGAGAATTTACTCACCCTCAGGTTGTCAGTCCTGTGTTCCGTGTCTTGTGTTTTCCTCCCCCATGTGC
>NW_015505390.1:1557551-1558188 GCF_001515645.1 Sinocyclocheilus grahami | reverse complement strand
AGCAGACACATAAGGACATATTCATGAAGGAGTTATAGATGCTGTTTGTTTTTCTTAAAGGCATCAGAGGTGTTTATGGTATAAATAAATGCTCTAGATATTAAGGTGGCATGCAAGTAAAAAAAAAAACTTATGAAAGAGAAAATCACATTTTTACACATACCTTAAGCATTTTTTGTATAAATAAAAATCGATTGTGTATTGAAATTCTCAGTATCATTGTGATTGTATGATTAATGGGTAATGTGTTGTTGAGCGGTGTAGTGCTATAGCAGCACTTTGAAATGTATGCTTCCTTTCAGTGTCAACATTAATTTATGGCATATGAAAATAAAAGCAGGAGAGCTGCAAAAGGGAACAGTAAAAAGGTATCTCTATGCTCTGTCATTGTAATGATTACCATACATACATTATACATAGCAAATCACTTTGAGATTTCTAGTATCTGCTTGATTTAAAAAGGATGTGCTGCTCTTTTACAGCCTGCTGTATGTGCATTAGCAGGACCGTCGTAAAATCTATGCTTACATTGCACTGCTGACCAGATGTGCAGGGCAACAATAAGAAAATACTCAATGCGGTACGGTTTACTTTCCTTCGAGACAGTGGGCCTCATAAATAATATGACTGAACAAAC
>NW_015505390.1:1555230-1556137 GCF_001515645.1 Sinocyclocheilus grahami | reverse complement strand
AAAAAAGCACTTATAAATGACCTGCAAGACTGGGAACTGACCACAAATTGTGTTCAGCACTGATTTTATAACGGGTGTAATGTAATTCTTAGTGCATTCTCCTCTAATATGTTCTTTCTTGCATGTACTGTATTTTTGCGCAGTTTCCCCTGAGGGACTGATCAATTAAATATCTCCGTCTATGTCTATAGCTACCTCAACATTTTAATTATCATTCCATTCTAGTTTACATGTTTTTGCGTCCAAGTATAATTGTTTCATGCCAGTTGAGTGAGTCTTCATTAACAATATTTACAGTGAGGAAGACTGCAGCAGTGTTTGTAAACCTAAAACAATCTCTTCTCTGGAGAACGACACACTGAGCTTGTTATTGCATCAAGTTGCAGGCAAGTGCCCAGGGCTGGTCCTCAGATGAACAGGCCCCAGGGCAATCAATGGACAATAAGATAATAGGAAGCTAATAGTGCTAGGCTAATAGTTTCTGCCAGAAGTCATCTGATAACAAGGGTATCATTGACAGTCACAGAAGTTAAAATATGGAAGTTTTGTTGTTGTGTAGCTTTTCCCCTCTACACTAGACACATTCAGCTATCATGTGGTAGACCTTTATGAACAGAAATGAACAGGTTGTTCAACAGGGAAGGGGGTAGACTTACACACCTGTGTGCAGATGTGACTAATTACCTTGTATGTGTGAGAGTCTGTGGTTTCTTTCTCAGGAGAAAAAAAGGCATTTGGGCAGAGAGAAGTGCATGTTCCGCTGCTCTGTCACTAGGTCCAGTGCGAGGGGCACTGCAGGGGCGCTGGACAATTACCACAAGTCACACGGCATCACCTCAATTAGAAGTGGCCTGGAGCAGCGCGCTTTCCTGTGGCTCTATTTCTGGGATGGTGCAATAAAAGGTGA
>NW_015505390.1:1512085-1551924 GCF_001515645.1 Sinocyclocheilus grahami | reverse complement strand
TTAGGTCGTAAATGTATCTGGTCTAGCAAAGGTGTCGTGGTTGCCATGGGGACCAGGGTCCTGGGCCTAGTTCACAGACGTCTTGGCACCCAGTATGTTTATTGGGTGAGGGGGTCTGTGAATGTTTGTTGATCTAATGAATAATTGATTTGTTAAATCAAATGAAAAATGGTGTGCCTGACTGGTCCAGATGCTACATTTTGTAATATTTATGTTTGTTTATTTTAATTTACTTTTTTTTTTTCTTAAACTAGTACTTTTTATTTCAGTTGGTCACCAAGGCAGCATATCTCATTTTCTGTTCAAGTGTTTTACATTTTCATCTAATATTTATTTTATTTTAGTTTTATTTCAATTAAAGAAAATTTGTTTAAATAGTTTTAGTTAACAGTAACAACACTGGTGACAACAAACTATAGCAATGTCGCAGTAACTTTGTAAGGAAGAAAGAGAAAGAAAGTGGAAGTCTTTGTGCATGTGTAGGAAAATGAAAGCATGCGAGAGGAATAATGAAAGCGAGAGAATTGTCAAGAGCATCGTTGTGTAATGCTAATGGGAACCATTCCCCTTACAGCTGATATCTAATGAGTTTCCATCAATCATCTCCCTTATTGTTTCATTTAGGAGATTTGATAAAGAGACTGAGTGTTTGTGTTGAATTCAGTCATCTCAGTCCTCTCTCTGTTTCTCTGATTTCTTTAGAGCTTCGCACTGAAGCCCCTAGACCTCTCATGGATGTCATTTTGGAGCCCCTACAAGGACATGGCCCCACACTGGAGCAGGTCTACTGGGGAAATGTGTGTGTGTGTGTGTAATGGAAAAGGCGGGATTAGATCCATCATACTACAATCCAGTTAGAAAGTGCAGGTTTTCAGTCTGTGTGTGTGTGTGTGTGTGTGTGTGTGTGTGTATTTTTGTGCATGTGTATTTATGAGACATTTCAATATTATACATACAGCACACTGAATGTCCATTTTTCATGTATTAGTGGATCTTTTTTTCTGAGAAGCTACACAACTGCTCAAAACAACTGTTGTTGTATCAAAAATATGCTAATGCAATCCCCAAGTCACCAAATCATAAATTCTCTCTCCCAACCATCAAAGGTTTTCAGAAATCCCTGGCAACCACATAAACAACCCACAGCTTGTGTGGCAGTGTGGTTGTGCATGTGTATAATAAAGACAGACAGACAGACAGACAGACAAAGAAAGAAAGAGTGAGAGAGTCTGATTTCGATAAGGGAACATAAGCAAGTGTCACGTACGCCACCCTTCCCTTGAAGATTATCTCGGGGGGGCTGGGGTGTAAGCCATGCAATCATTTTTTCAACATGAGACTTTAAAGTGATAGAAAGAGAAACCCAGATTCAGAATGAGACAGACGCTACGACTGACCTAAGAATCTCTTAATTAATGACACTTACGTACTGTTCCTAATTATGTGCTGTAGCTTGTAACATACCAACGACCTGACAGTATTTAAGGTGGTACCTGACAGTGTTGTTATTGTTAACTACAACTGAAACTATTAGAATTCTTTTTGTTGATTGAAATAAATGTGAAATACAATAAAATATAAGAATTAAAAGAAAAACAACAGAAATTAGGAAATGTTGCCTTGGCAACTAACTGAAATAAAATAAGTTTAAGTTGATGTAATAAACTAAATAAAAGTGAAATAAAAATAAAATAAAGCTAAATAGAAATATTAGCAAAATAATGAAAATGACTATAACTCAAAACATAAAAATAAATGCTAATTCAAAATTATTCGTTTCATTTTGTAATGCGGAAGTAAACTATTTCCTTTAAAGGTACAAGACTTCTGATTCATTAGTTTCTCTAGGTAAATAAATAAAAGAATAAAGTGCAGTAAATGGTCAAACTATTTGCGCTACCAACTAGTGTGTTTATGATTATGATAATAAATTAAAATAACATTGTAGGAAATACAAGTATACCATATCAATCAGCATAACAGGTGTCCAATCTTATGTTAAAAGAAAATGTGAATAATAGTAAATAATAGTAAAATAACACTGGTACCTAGCAACCAATTAGCAATGTCCTAGCAATCATCTAGAACATGCTAACAAACACATAGAATATTAGCATTGAACATTCTTGACCTTGAATGGCTCTTGCATGAACTAAAAAATAATCTGTATACAGGTACCTATGTCCTCTGGAGGAGAGAAAGAGAGAGAACAAATGTACTGTTTAAGTGCCCACTTTTAGAACAATATTTGTCCTTGGCCCAGATGTGCCATTACTCAAATCTCCCCACAGGTGAAACCATACATCCATTTAATGCAAAACTCTCTCATGTCACAGTCTAGCGATTTAGGGCATTCAAGCTAAGTCAAAGTGTTTATTTGGTCACCAAAGTCCCTTTCAAGGAAAGTCAGTTCACTTGGCAGCCATATTTTCAACACCTCCAACCAGCTATTTCAGGCATGTAAGACCGACACCTACAACCTGAATGAGGGAATACCAAAATCTCAAAAACTGCTTGCCAAAACTCACATTTAAGTAACATGTCCAGTACCAAGCACGCATCTCAACACTGTTTCTGTGGGAACTGGCAAGATGACTTTACCAATTGGCAATTAACACTTTTTTTTTTTGGAAAGCGGGACTTACTCCACTATAGTTCACACTGCATCTTCTCTAGTTCATAGTTAAATGACTGAAACATCTATAGGTATATATAATCTTTGTGCTGGGTTTCAACACTGTGGAAGTGCACTGATCTGACACTCAAAAATGACTTTGTTGTACCCTAATGTAATTCAAGTGTTTTGATCATATTAAATAATATTACAGTAGCAAAACCAGTTCATTAGTTTTGTTACCTAATGGCATCCAGAGAATTTTTCCATCTTATTCCAAAGTGTTTATTTGCATTACATTATTTGTATTTTCATGAACCAGCCAGTGAGATTTAATATTCAAAATGATTGAATGTATATTGGAAATTCAGCATTTATTTTTTTAGACCTGGAATTTTTGTTTGTCAAAATTGTATAAAATGTTTTTAGCATAAAATCACTTTTCTCATGTGCATCTCTCAGTCACAGGCAGCAGTTATATTGGAAATTCAGCATTTATTTTTTTAGACCTGGAATTTTTGTTTGTCAAAAAATTGTATAAAATGTTTTTAGCATAAAATCACTTTTCTCATGTGCATCTCTCAGTCACAGGCAGCAGTATATGGTGGGCATTTTCTTAATATTCAGTCATGAAACAAAGGGGTTTACCTCACTTTCCTTGTATTACCCTGCAGTAAATCACTGTTTATGGGGCACCTGAAAGAAACTGCCATTATTTGTCTTTTATTTTGCTGAATATTTACTAATTAAATTAATTAAAATCAATAACTTCACTATGATTTGGAATCTGCCATTGTATTTAGCTAGTGAACAAGCACATTACTAATATACTGCCAATATCTGGCATGTTTTGTTGACTAATAGTAACGGGCATAGATGGCAGTTTACTCTTGTAAAGCTCTTTTAGGGCTTATTTAGGGTAGAAGCTCTCAGTTGAACTATTAGACCGGTGAGGTCCCCTGCTCTCTTAAAGTAAAGAGTGAGTTCAGAGAATACCAGTTAACATGCAGACTAAAGTCTTTTGGGATTGAGCTTGGAGCCGTTGTCAGGCACCCCAGTCAGCAGGGAGTCTGTCTCTGTCATCACATGTACATGTGTGGAGCATGAGCCTTTTGACAGTGTTGTTTGCATATGTGTGTTTGATTTTGCTTGTGTGCACATCAGTGTTTTTTTACATTTCCATTTGCATATGTCTTCTTGGCTGATGTTTTCTTAAAGTATTTTCTTTTTATTTATATGTGAGTTAACTGAAAGTGCATGTCATTGTGTGTGTGTGTCTTTGTGTATTTAGTGTGTGTTTGTGTCTGTTTTCCAGTTCATAATTTTCAGGTCCTGGATGGTGGCCTGTTCCCTCGTGGTAAAAGCTGTTGTTTGCTTGGAGCATCTGTCGTTCTGTATGTCTCTCCAGACAACTCTCGCAACACGATACCTCTCAGTTATCTTCACCTCAGCTTCAAACAAACAGTGCAGCTTCAGAGTGACAACCTCTCTCCTATATATGGTTAAAGACCTTTATTTCATCTGACGTCATAGTGTCATGTGGTCCTCACTTTTTGCCATGGCCGATTTTGTTCCCATCGCTTGCTGCAAAGAGATTTTATTTATATATATATATATATATAGAGAGAGAGAGAGAGAGAGAGAGAGAGAGAGATAGAGATAGATAGATAGATAGATAGATAGATAGATAGATAGATAGATAGATAGATGGCTTCATATATATGAAATGGTTTTTGAAATGACTTTTGGACATTTCTATTAGATATATTATTGTTTACATTTCAGTTTTGACTTGTAAACATTATTTGTGCATAATCTATAAATTATTGTAAGACTTCCCTACATACAATATAAATATCAATTCAAAAGTTTGGTGTCAGTAAGTTTCTTTTAATACTTCTATTTAGCAAGGATGCATTAAATTGCTCAAAAGTGACAGTGGAGACAATATTACGAAAGATTTCTGTTCTGTTGAGTTTTTTATTCATCAAAGAATCCTGAAAAAATGTATCATGTTTTCCACAAATATATTAAGCAGCAAAACTGTTTTCAACATTGATAATAATAAGAAATGTTTTTAGAATGATTTCTGAAGGATCAGGTGACATTGATACCTGAAATAATGGCTGCTGGAAATTAATTACAAGAATAAAACAATAATTAATAATAAAATCCTTAAAATCAAGAATGAAATATATTTAAATATTTTTAAATAGAAAACAGTTATTTAAATTGTAATAATATTTCACAATACTGTTTAACTGCAATTTTGACAAAATGGAGTCTTGGTAAGAATAAGAAAATAAATAAATAAAAAATGTTACCAATCACATCATACAGATAACATTTGAACGTTAGTGTAGTTTAACATTTCATGACAAGCTGCACCTGCACCTCCCTCAGAACTGTCTCCATCATCTTTATATAAAGAAGACACACTTGACGGTAATTGTGAAGTGGGTTCTTAGTAACATAGTGTGTACTTGAAGCCTAGTTTTCTAGACTAGAGCGCTTTAATCATTTTATAAAAGCCTAATCACTTCAATTCACAGTTAATGCTGCAAAAGTGCTATGAGAACACTGTCATCCCAAAAGCAGCATTATTGCCTGGTGTTACTGCAGGAAACGTGTGGTGACCTTTGTTTAGAACTCCCTTTAAATGCACACTACTGAATTATTCAGTTACATTTGAGAGATTTAATGGTCTGATGTGAAGTGGCTTTTCATTGCTTTCCATATATTTTTTATTTTGTAGGAATTCTTGGAATCGTATGAATAGCTTTGCATATTTGCAGTATTATTTACCATATAGAGCAAAGGATTTATAAATACTGTAGTAATGCTGCCTGAGATATCTTGTTTTCGTCAAAGTTGCATTGGTCTAAATGAGTAGTGTTTTCAGACTACTTGTATTTTTATATTTCCAGTTTCCATTTCAATTTGAGTGTTTTTTTTAGGTAGTAATTTTGTTACATGTTTTTGCCATTTTTAATATTTCTTTTTAACCGTAATTTATTTTTATTTCAATTTTAATTGTAGTAATTGTGGCATTTGGGGGAAGTCGTGGCCTAATGGTTAGAGAGTCAGACTTGTAACTCAAAGGTTGCAGGTTCGAGTCTCATACCGGCAGGGATTGTAGGTGGGGGGAGTGAATGTACGGCACTTTCTCCCACCTTCAATACCACGACTGAGGCGTCCTTGAGCAAGGCACCGAACCCCCAACTGCTCCCTGGGCGCCACCACATAAATAGCTGCCCACTGCTCCGGGTGTGTGTTCACTGCTGTGTGTGTGCACTTTGGATGGGATACATGCAGAGCACTAATTCCGAGTATGGGTCACCATACTTGGTCACGTCACGTCACTTCACATTTATTTCATTTCACTTAGTTGCCAAAGCGATATTTTACATTTTCATTCTTTTTTAGGTTACATTTTTCAAATAATTGAATTTAATTTAATGAAACTATTTTTAATAGTTTGTTCAAATTAACAACATTGTCATGTATAGCCATTATATAGGCTAAATATGATAATAGATGACAGTGAACAAGTATATCCGAGATCATAATTATACTTATAATTCGACTTAAATTTAATTTGAAACTGAAAAATATAAATAAAAATAGATTCATCCAATTCACCTAATATTTATGTGCTGTGTATTTGTGCTCATTATTATTACATTAGTTTCAACCTGAGCTAAGGGCAAATCTAGTTGATTCACCCATTCACATTGCATGAGTATTAAAAATCAGTAACTGATGAAATCCATGCACGATAAGGATGCTGAGTTAGAATAAACAGTAGTAAACAAGGTAACAAGGTATCGAAGCCTAAAGAGAACTAGTCTCTGGATTTTGTAGAGGTGAATATAAGACTGACCATGTCACCTCTGTTATCATTTTTTGTTTAAACAATGAAAATGATTTTAGTGTTGATATAAAAATCGTGAGATGATGAAGAGGGGAAGAGAATTACAAGTATGCAAGTCAATTGCTTGTTCCTTTTCTAGGAAATGACCTAGTATACAAAGATTTACCGTTGTTGAAAGATTCAGGAGTAATGGCCAAGGTATTACTGTACACCATTTATTTTTATAATGGCAGTAAATTATGGCATTTATGCTGAAGTTCTCCTCTTCTCTCTGAAGAGTGTGTGTGAAGAGGACAGTGCGGAGTCAATAGCCTCACTCTGAGATAGCAGGTGGGAGGCTAAGTGCTGTAATAAAACTACAAGGACCATGGCGGTCACTCTTCTTGGGGCCTTCTTGTTGTGTGCTGCCAGGGTTTAGCGTTTGGTATTGGGCGTATAATTACACAGAAGAAAGACAACTCAAGACTCTTATTAACCAAATGTTTAAAATATAAGTCCAGCCCACTGTGAAAGGTATATATTTATGCTTAATGGTGTGATTTTGTGTGTGTGTGTGTGTGTGTGTGTGTGCGTGCGCATATCTGAATGTGTTAAGCAGGTGAATTTTAGAGTGTAGCCTTCAGTCCTCTTGACCTCATGAATATTACATCAGTGGACTGAGGGCATGCAGAAGAGTACATGAAATATTTACTACTGTACCACCTCCACCTCTGTTCTTGTATTAGGCAAGTGTTTGTTCTAACTATGATGAACTACTGTGTAAATAAGTGGCCTTTATGAGCACATTAACCCTTAAAGGCATGTGTGTTTTACACATTAATACTGTACATGTCTCTCATTTACAAATTGCCCAGATGCAAAAATGTGAGGCTTTTTAAAGTCAAGAAAATAATAATATTGAATATATTTAGTTATATTCTGGTATTTCATTTGTCACTTATCATATAGATATTGCAATAAATTATAGAACAGGATCCATTACTTGTGTACAGCGTTTATATTTTAAAACACAACAACACATAGGCCTGAGCTATCCACCTTATGTTTTGTGAATGTGCGAGACTTCATTAGCTACTATAGGGAAATAACAAGAAGAATATCAAAGTGCAGTAAACGGTTTGTGATACAAACCAGTGTGTTTATAATTAAGATAATACATTAAAATAATATGGCAAAAAAAAAAAGTTTCAAGCAGCATAATGAGCTGTTTTGTACAGCTAAAAATAACTGGAAGTGACACCAGAAGCCAGACGCATAAAATGTACAAATGTACAAATGGCTGTGACCGTTATGGGAAATATAAGGTGGATACATAGAAGAATGCTGTACATAGGAAACTGCACATTGTTCACTTATTTAACACCAGTCATTGGTTTAATTGCACACTAACAACATATAAGTAATAGTAGAATAGAACATGATCAATGTTATTTATACTTTTTTCTTCTTAGACAATTCATCACAGAAGAGTTATGGAAAGCTAAAGTGGTAGGCTCATAAAAATAAAAAGTTGATGAGGTAGAGGGTGGAATGAGAGTCACTAAAGGGTTAATGTAGTATTTTTGCATAAATATGCAGTATTAAGAACTGTATTTATCCAAAATAAAGGAGGTGTCATGTAAACACAGTGATTGTGTAGTGTAGGATTTAGAGGATTTAAGTTAATCTGGGAATATTTACCCATGTATGAGGTAAAAATAAATAAATAATAAGATAGTATTTTTGTAACTGAACTGAGCAACTTTTCTAAATAAATAATAAAACTTTACCCGTAATCTTGTATAACATTTATATTTGTAGATTCAGTGATGAATTGTATTAATGTTGATCATATTAATTTTAGTAAATATTCTGAAACGTATACAATACATTTCACAAAGCGTTCACACCATAGACTGTATTTTTTTAAATTCTGCTTTAAACGACATATACAAAACAATACAAAGCCAGGGTAACAAAGAATAAAAAAAAAATTAAAAAAATAAAATAAAAAAAAATATATATATATATATACAATCAGAGACATGCATGACCTTTACATTACTCAACGATTTTGAAGATAGAACACAAACTGACAGTTTTAATTGCCTTTCTATTAGTACTATGTTGAATAGTACGCAAGTAATTTTCCAACTCTTTAAAAAACACTGTAATACAGGGTTTTTTGTTAGAAAATTTACACTTATGAATGTGAAACTTAACCAACAAAATAAATAGATTAATAACAAAAACTTCGTTATTTACATTATCATAATTAAAATATCCAAAAACTACATTTTCGAAATGCAAATTAAAATGAAAGAGTACCTTTTCTTTGATAAACAGAGAGACATCATACCATAACTACAGTGCCAGAAGATGTGGGCTACAGTTTCCAAGTGCAAAGAGCAAAAAGAGCAGTTAACATCAATATCCTTCTTAAACTTACTGAGAAAATGTTTAACAGGATAGAATTTATGAAATATTTTGAAACAGTTTTCTTTTATCTTGTTTGTAACAAAGAACTTGTGAGGTAACACCATAGACTGTATAATAACAGGGCTGCGTTCAGCCCCGACACAAACGGTGCAAAACGTTTTTTAAACGGAAACAATGGTGCGTTGAACACCCTGAGAGACATCATACCATAACTACAGTGCCAGAAGATGTGGGCTACAGTTTCCAAGTGCAAAGAGCAAAAAGAGCAGTTAACATCAATATCCTTCTTAAACTTACTGAGAAAATGTTTAACAGGATAGAATTTATGAAATATTTTGAAACAGTTTTCTTTTATCTTGTTTGTAACAAAGAACTTGTGAGGTAACACCATAGACTGTATAATAACAGGGCTGCGTTCAGCCCCGACACAAACGGTGCAAAACGTTTTTTAAACGGAAACAATGGTGCGTTGAACACCCTGTTCTGATGACGCAAGAGTTGCAACTATGTCAGCTGAGAAGGCCATTCTTTGTGTTCTTTTTGAAGAATTTTCGGAGCCTGATGAAATCGGTATAAATACGTGTTTAATACTGCCCTTGCCCTCCAGAATAAAGGAGAATATCCCAATCAAATGAAGGGATTTGTGGAAACTGTGGTTCCTAATTATTGTGATCCAACATTTGCCTCGCATTTCAGGATGAAAAGACAAACATTTCAGGTGAAGGATAATCCACTTCTTACCTCCAAGACTGTTATGATCTATATGACCGTATTATTTTTATTGTGAGTATTAGGCCTGTCATTGTTGCTAATCGCTG
The DNA here is from genome assembly GCF_001515645.1 of Sinocyclocheilus grahami. Lineage (NCBI taxonomy): Eukaryota > Metazoa > Chordata > Actinopteri > Cypriniformes > Cyprinidae > Sinocyclocheilus > Sinocyclocheilus grahami. The sequence continues at coordinate 1,542,200 of NW_015505390.1, read as the reverse complement.
TTGTTGTGCTATGATATTGTAATATTTACCATTATATAATCAGAGAGGTATAGAAAAGTTTATGAAAGTGTCACTCCATAATACAATAGCAAAATATATAAATATGTATAGTATTTTTATGTTACACTAATCAGTATTTAGCACACCTTCCTAATGAAAGCATATGGACCAGAAGACATTGCAATTACTAAATTATATTTAGACAGACTTAAAAAAGTTCCAGATCTATACTTGTGCCCTTATTATTTCAGTTATTTTGCCTTTAATGTAAATAAACATGTGCAAACAATATACTTGCTCTTGTGAATTTATTTGGATGTTAATTACATTGTGCGTACTGTCTCTTTAATTTTTACATGCATATTGCTGCTGATTGGGCTGACATGTTTGACACACCCACCAAACAAGAGAAAACGCATCTCAAACCCCGTTGCACACCGTGAATTCAAAAGTTGCTAAATGACGTTGTGATATCATTGCGTGATGACGTCATTACGTAATCACGACGCAAAATTGTGTGGTAAACTAGTAAAACTACACATTCTGAACAATTGTTGTTTTAAGCAGTGTATTAGTAGTCAGTATGCTACACTCTAAGAAAATAATTCACAGGTTTTTACCTGCATTTTAAATTACGCGTTGTATTTTGTGTTTCGGGTTACAACCGATGATGGATAACGGATAATGTCCTGGAAAATTACTAGTACCTTTTCCATTTTTCTAGATATTTTTCTTACAGTGTACTAACTGATCAACAATCACAGGTACAAGCTACTAACGAGGTGTATCATAAATGAACAATTATTCAATTATTATTATCAAATTGAACAATTGCAAATAGCAGTAACTTAATTCACGTGATGTGTGTACTGCTACGCATCTTTGGTTTCCTCTTTTTGGGAAAATTTAGATGGAAAATGTGTGCCTTTTTATTGTTTGAGCCACTTATCAAAAGTTGCTAAAAGTAGCCAAATCAAATGTAAAAATAGCTACATTTGTTGCTAAGTGCTTTAGGAAGAAAAAGTTGCTAGGGTAGTCAAAATTGCTAAGTTGGCAACACTGGATGCAGTACATGCATACATGGGCTTGTTTGTTAAACAAGTAGCCCATGCAATGTATATGTTTGAAACCCGCCAAACTGACCCCAAACCAGCCCAAATTTTGTCCACCCGCCCAAGCCAATTTTTCCCCGCACAATCAAATTCAAAACAGCGCCCAATCTGGCAACACTGATTTTGAGTCCTTATTCGTAACTGGTCCGTTTAGGGCGTTTGGTGACGCAGTTCTGCCACCTTGAGGCCATAATAGCGATATTGCAACTATAATTTTGCTGAGACTTGCACACTGTGCGCACAGTACACACTTTGAAAACGGTGCTTTTAGTACGGCAGACAGAAGGCCTTCTACAATATTGAAATTGCATGTTTATTACGTTTCTATGCCTTTTGAGATTTCTAGCATCTGAGCAGTGACGGAGCTGAAGACTGACACATAATGATGCGAGCTGACGGTAACCCAGGCGACCGGCTTCTGCATCAGTACCCGTAGTTCCGTACGAACAGCAGCTATCTCTCTCTATTTCAGGGCGACTCGTGCTGAAATCTTCTAACATGACGCATCGCATGGTAAAAAAATCATTTTCTCTGTACCGTGCAATCAAATACATAGTGCTTGACGAGACGGACGGTCAGCTGATCACTGTTTGACAGTATGGCTGATATGTAAATAGACCGAATTTTTATATATCTCTTTATGTGTATAAACAAGCTTTTTATAGAAATTGCTGTTACATCATGCCAGAAAGGCTACAGTTTACATACTGGTTTTTAGGGCTCAATCGATTATGAAACAGAATGACTTTGCTCTGTAATGTTGTCTTTGATTTTAAAGGTAGATTGACTTGGTCAATAGAATGGATGTCCCGGCGGTAAACCAGAGCTATACACATCCACCACCTCAGCCATGGGCCGGACAGAGCCCCAGGACCCCAACCATGCCTCCTCCCAGCTGTGCACCTCCTTCTTATCACTACCCAAACCTGAACACAGATCAGCAGAGTGTGACCCTGATGACCCACATGACAGGAACCTCAGCAGGTCATCGGCCTCATTCACTGTATTGGGACCCCTCACAGCAAAGCTACCAGGGTAAGCATAATAAATCTTAGAACATCACAATCTATGGAGAATTTCGCTGTCTGATGGAAGAAAATGACAAAAATTTTTAACCTCTCTTGTCGCAGATGTGTTAAAGCCTGTTCCTGAGATCACAAATATGACGACTCAAGGAGTGCCACAGAGAAACTACTCATTACCAGTGAGAGTGACAATGTAGGGGAGATCGGGGGATATTGTGCTTTTTTTAAATTATTTAATTTATTTATAATAATTTTTTTGTTTGTTTATTTCAAGGTACATTTTCCTTTTTCAATCTTATTAAAATCCTAAACTCTATGCTTTATCCTATAATTTATCTCATACAATTTTATATATATTATATTATTCTTGAATGTTTTTCACCTTTATCTGGTATTAAATCATTTAGCTGTCCCAGATTAATGTGCATTTACATAAAAAAATTCTCACTGTAAGTCTACATTGTAATCTAAAAAAAAATGGATTAAATATTTTTTTATGGTAAAATACAATAAAATATATTTTAAAATACAAGTGAAAAAAATATGTAAAGTATTGTATTGTTTCTACCAGTGACAGTGTAAGCATAAACTTTTATCACTAATTTAGTGATTAAATAAAAAATAACAAAATTGGAATGAAAAAAAACTATTCAAGGCATCACGACATAAGATAGCATAGGAAAAGTTCTGGAAATTAAAAAATACCTAAATTAAAAAGTTGTTACAATCACACTTCTTTTTCCCCAACAGCGAGAACTTTAATGAGTAAGTGCTGAATATGTGTCATCATTATGGCTTGTATGTGATTGATGGAAAGCTTGAATGTGATGGAAATGTAGTGTTACATTTGCAGTCTGTTTTAACTGTCTCAGTCTTGTCTATTATAGAAGCATGAGGCCAACATGATCTGTATTGAATTTACTGAAGGATCACTTTCTTTTCCTCTCTTTTGTCAGACAAGTCCAGTGTCAAATTCCAAGACAGAGTCTCGGTATGGCCTGGATCCTCAGTTTCTGCCCAGTGTGGTAAATCAGCTCGCCCTCTTATTCTGTAATGTTTCCTACAAGACAGCTCAGGTTTGGTTGCACTGTTGTGTATGGCTGTGTTGTTTTGTCTCAGTGTATGTGTCCTCTGTCTCCAAAACGTTCAGGTCCATGTGATTAAAGAGAACAGGATCCAGTGGGAGGGGAAAGTGTTTGTTTCAGAATCCAAATCTTCAGTTCCTCCTCTCTCATCAACACAATGCACCCTGGAGGACAGAGGTACTGTCACTGCTGCCCAGTTTAGCCATATTATCTTTTGACTTCATAGATTCACATGAAAAATAAATGTGATGCACCTGCTTTTTGTATCACAACAGCTTTTGTTGTACTTTTGTTGAAATTATTTTGACTTTAACTAACTTTCAGACAATAATGGAGCCAGGCACAAAAGGTAATGAAATATTGACAGCTGTTGTTCTTATAATCAGACATCATGATAATCTCAAACACAGCTGCTGTTTTTCAGTCTCATAAATTCAGCAGCACATTAATGGTGGAGTCATGCTGACACTAGGACAGACATTACAGCTTCACTGATATTTTTTTAATCAGGCTTTTATTAAAGTAAAAATGTGATACATTCTTATTATTAAATCCTTTTTTGGAAAAAAAAATATTATTTATCAGTTATTGAGTTATTGAATAATTATTATTTAGTTAATAATTATTATTATTATTATTGGACATTAAAAATTAATCATTTATTTATTTATTGAGAAAGAAATTAAGTAGTATTAGAAAAATAGAATTTGTATGAGGCAAACAGAACTAAATGCTTTTACTTTAAAATATTTTTATTTATAATATTAATAAAAACAGATTTTTTTAAATCAGCTTTGTACTGTTACAATGTCAGTAATATATGTAAATGAACAATGTGTACAAAGGTCTTTATTTATTTGTCAGCAAAATCCACTGGATGACATAAAATATAAAACTACAGATCTTACTTTTGAATTTTTGTGTCCCTGTCCATGAACAGTCGGATCGAGCCCAGTGCATTATGGGGGTTGAAGTTTCCCTACCTTTTTTGGCAAAAGGAAACATCACAGCTTTTTTCCTCTGTTTTCTCTAGTCATGTAGCAATTTAAAGAAGAAATATGCTTTTCTACTGCATACTTTCTGCAGCCAAGTTTTATTAAAAGCCAGCAGTGAATTACCCTTTTAAATTTAAAATGTTTAGTGCAGTTTGGCCCTTTAAAAACATTTATTTTTTCTAATACTATTTCTTTATTTCTCAAAAAAAAAATGTATATATATATATATATTTAATTTGCCAATACCTGTGTTACCTGTGTTTTCATAGCTTTTGCAATTTAAAAAAATATTGGGTACAGAAACCAAAAGAATATGAAGCATGGATATTTTCTCCAGTTAATTGAAAGTGAAAAGTATGTGAAGAAATGTGGCCAAGTATGGTGACCCATACTTGGAATTAGTGCTCTGCATTTAACCCATCCAAAGTGCACACACAGCAGTGAACACACCCAGAGCAGTGGGCAGCCATTTATGCTGCAGCACCCAGGGAGCAGTTGGGGGTTCGGTGCCTTTCTCAAGGGCACCTCAGTCATGGTATTAAAGATGGAAGAGAGCACTGCACATTCCCTGCCCCCCCCTACAATCCCTGCCGGTACGAGACTCGAACCCACAACCTTTGGGTTACAAGTCCAACTCACTAACCATTAGGCCACGACTTCCACATATTGAATGATTAACATTAGATTAATATCTAATAACTCCATTCTGCTCTCTGTTGTTCTGTTGTCTGTGTTTCCTTGTCTGGACACAGCATTGTTCACACACTGTGTGGTATCGGCTTTTGGTATCGGAGTATTTTAATGAGTATGAGTACAGGAGCGCAGCATTGGTCCCAATACCAGTATCAGTATCGGTGCATCCCTAGTTGTTATAAGTTAAAATGAGATTATAATATTGTACAACACAATATAGTATAAGGCTTTTGTTGTTCGCTGTGCTTCACAGGTAATGCCACAGCTCGTTTTATCCGCTGCACGTCCTATAGCTTCCCTGTGGAGGCTCAGTCAGCTCAGAAAACTCATCTCCCGCTGGGTGCGATCGTGTGTCCGCTGGCCAGGCCCGAGAAAGGAGAAGTATGAATGAAAAGGGGTGTTCAGAATGAATAAGATATCCTGAGGAAAATGTCACTTTTATTTGTCTTTTTTGTGTCGAATTGTGTGGGTGTTTTGTAGAAATCTCAATCACCTTCACATACTCCTCAGTGTTTTACTGTGACCTGATTATTTTAAAGATGAAATACTCTTATAAACATGTTGTGTGAATGTTTTCCACAGCGTGATGTGCCAGTTTGTGAGGCGGGAGATTGTGTTAAAGGCTGTGCACACTGCGGGGCCTTCATGAGCCCTGCTATGAGCTGGCAGGACTGCGGGCAAAGATTCTACTGTCCTTTCTGCGACAAACTCACAGAAGGTACGTCTTGTTTGGCCTACAGTCTTTTTTAAATTTTTGCACATATCTGCCCCCATCTTTGCTCAAACATGTATTTTTCTGATAGTGCCATGGCAGTCCTATCAGCCCACTAATCAGGGTCGCCGCGTCGACTGCGGAAAAAAACCTGAGCTCAGTCTTGGCTCATATGAGATCCTGCAAAAACAGTTGGTCAGGAATGGCGTGGATTTGTTTAGAACTTTATTTTTTCTCTTGTTTTATACTATGTGTTGTAATACAAACAGCTAGTTCAAAGCATGATCATTTTCATAAATTTTCATGATCATCGTTTTTATTTTAAAATATACACTACCATTCAAAAGTTTAAGGTTAGTAAGATATATATATATCTTACTAATATATATATATATATATATATATATATATATATATATGGATGCACTTAATGAAAAAAATTTATAGATTTATATGGCAAGGACACATTCAATTGAAAAGTGATAGTAAAAACATTTAGAATAATGTTACAATTTCTATTTCATTTCTATTTCAAATATATATATATATATATATATATATATATGGATGCACTTAATGAAAAAAATTTATAGATTTATATGGCAAGGACACATTCAATTGAAAAGTGATAGTAAAAACATTTAGAATAATGTTACAATTTTCTATTTCAAATAATTGTTGTTGTTTTGAATTTTGAATTCACAAAATAATCTGGAAAAGAAAATATCAAGGTTACCACAAAAATATTAAGCAGCACAACTGTTTTCAATATTGATAATAATAATAAATGTTTCTTGAGCACCAAATCAGCATATTAGAATGATTTCTGAAAGATCATGTGACACTGAAGACTGGAGTAATGGCCGCTGAAAATTCAGCTTTGCTATCACAGGAATAATTTCATTTTAAAATATATTAAAAGAGAAAGCAGTTATTTTAAAATTCTTAATGAAATAAGTGCAGTCTGTGTGAGCGTAAGAGACTTATTGAAAAACATTTTTAAAATAACTTACCGACCCCAAACTTTTGAACGTTAATGTACATACAATAGTCTGCTTTTTATATTGATGTCAGTTTTATTTAATTTGTTGAATAGTCCTGACAGAGTTTTTGTTGTTGTTGTTGTTTATCATTTTCACTTACACTATGATCTTCTAAACAGGGTAAAGCTGCTGTGTTGCTGCTGGCGATAGATGTTTCTGCCAGTGCGGTTAGAACGGGGCAGCCAGACCACATTTGTAAGCAGATTTGTTCTCAATTGCAAGCTTTAAATGGGTAAGGGATGTTAACATTTAGAATTTTCACAATCATGTCCACCATTCCTGATGTTTAAAATCAATTCTGGAAGTAAAATGGCTTGTGAATGTTGTGTCATTGTTTTAGGCCCGAAGAAACTGTCCGATCAGAGCTTCGAGTGGGTTTGATGACCTATGACAGCCGTATCCATCTGTATAACCTGAGTCCAGCTCTGTCCCGCCCCCACATGATGGTCATCACTGACTGTGAAGAGTTGGAACTTCCTGTGGGGGAGGGCCTTCTGGTGCCACTGAAAGACTGCAGACACATACTTGAAAGGTTTTGACATGGCATTTGTTCTACTAATTTAATTATCGTTAAAGCAAGAGGCAAAAGGTTAACAATAGTTCTTTCTTCTTGGACAGAGTTCTACAGGAAATTTCACTTTTCAACCCTGAATCGGAAGATAGATCCAGCTCACAAGAGCTTCCTGTTTCTGCAGGACTGAAGATTCTTCAGGCAAGAGCCTTAATATGAGTATTAAACACGCACATGCCCTTGCTGAAAAATTCAGTGTCTGTGCTGCAAATGTTGATTTATAAATCTCTTACGTCTCTTTTCAATAGGCTGCAGCATCTCCAGGCAAATTATTGATCTTCCATTCCTCACCTGTTTCTGAAGGCACAAATCAGAAAAACTCCTCTGGTTTCTTCAGCTCTAGCAAAGTGAAGAGCATGCATTTTTTCCACAATATTAGCCATAAAGTTAGTTTTGAGGATTATATAAAAGTGCTTTATTTATCTGCTTCCTCTTGGTTTCATATTAGTCCATCTTCCAAGGACCAGATTCCTCGATCTCATTGGCTAAAGAGTGTGTCAGTCAAGGCTGCAGTGTGCACATCTTCGTGTTCTCCCATCAAGAAGTAGGCGGGGCTTGGCCAGGGCACATCCCCTTTCTCACAGGGGGTGGTGTCATCTGCTATAACAGTCTACAGGTAATAAATGTCATCTGCACTCAGTCGACATCAGGTACACCCTCATGTCCTATTATGTCAGACGAAGAAAACCTTAGAGCCCAGTTACTCTAAAACTGCTGTACAGATTTGACATTTCAAAACAACCCTATGACTGCTTTGAGAATTAGCCTGGAATGTCATAATGGTTGGTACTTGTTAAAAGTCTCTGCTGCTAATACAAGGTTTTTGTAGACATCTTATTAACTGGAAGTGTTACAAAGTTCGCCTTCCTGCTCTATCATCATAGTCGCCCTGAGCAAGCCACTTTATCCAGTGCTGCTTTGAGAGGACCGCTCCTGCAATTAGAGCACTGTAGTAATGGATGAAAAATTCTTTTTTTCTTTCTTTCTTTTTCTTTTTCTTTTTCTTCATAAACAAAACCGTTATTCTGTCCACTTCCCTCTGTGTGAAGAGAACTGGATTGAGCACTCAGAAGAGGAGTGACAACCATATTTAATGAAGTTGTGTCATTTCATACTGTGTCTTTCTGTGTATTTTTCTTTCGCAGTCAGAGATGGAACAGGAACGCTTCCGAGCTGATCTGAGCAGATGTGTGAACATGCAGATGGCCTTCAAAGTTCAACTCAGAGTTTTTGTCAGTAAAGGTAATCAAAGGGGCATCTAAAAGAATCTAGAAACCCAGATTCTAAAATGGGGAGGAACTGAGACTGAAAAGAACCAAATGTAAATGTGAAGACTGTAGTTTAGCTTTCAATAAATGTTTTTGTATGATGCTTTCTTTTTTAGATTAGACACAGAGCATACATATATGGGTCATAGTCTAAATAAAACATGACGATTTGCCAAATATCCAATCATTTGAGTACTAGAATGGATAGTCCCTTGTTCGTAACTTGAATTCAATGTGTGAATACCAGATGTTATTTGTAAATAGCTGCTGGATATATTAACAGCTCAATCGCTGTGTTTCTGCAGAGATGCGCTTATCTGGTTGCTATGGCTCCTTCATCGCCGATCCTGACTCCTGCTGTGTTGCCATGGCAGCGCTTGATTGGCGCACAGCTCTGGCATTTGAGTTCACTCACAACAAGTCTTTGGATGAAACGAGGGGTGTAGCCATACAGGTAGTATTGATGGGATGTCATTGAATGTATGATATATAATCATAAATTATCATATTAAATCATAGTTAGTATCACATTTTATTTAATAAATTACACTTATCTGAGAATAATGGACATGATAAATAATTTGATCTGTTGTTTATTATTTAATATATTTGTTATTATTCATTTGTTTGATTCCCTTCTCATCTGCTGGTGTAGTTTGTGCTATCATATAGTAACTCTTCTGGAGAGAACAGGACACGGATACACACCGTTATTCTGTCCACTTCCCGTCAGCTGCAAGACACCTTTAGAAGCAGCCAGGCCGAGACGCTCCTCACATTCTACTGCAAGAAAAGTATAAAAACAGTGTTTGCAGTTGCATACAGTAATACGATCATTCTGCCTTAAAATCAATATGAAATCAAATTTTACCATATTTGCTTTTTTAATCAAATATAATATATACACTTCTGTTCAAAAGTGTGGGGGTCAGGTTTTTTTTAGAGAAATAATACTTTTATTCAGCAAGGATGCATTCAGTTGTTTAAAAGCAAAGACATTTATAATGTTTCAAAGGTTTATTTATTAGGTTCTAATAAATGCTGTTGCTTTGTATTCATCAAAAAAAAAAGTCACAAAAATATTAAAGGTGTCATATTATGCCCCTTTTTACAATATGTAATATAAGTCTCTGGTGTCCCCAGAATGTGTCTATGAAGTTTCAGCTCAAAATACTCCACAGATCATGTATTATATAGTGGAAGAAACAAGCTGTTTTTCGGGCTTGTGTCTTTAAATGCAAATGAGCTGCTGCTCCCCGCCCCCTTTTCCAGAATAGAGCTGCACCTTTACAGCTCGTATCTGCTAAAAACATCTATTTTGGTTCTGATTATCATGTTTATCCCGCTGAAATCATGCGTTTTAAACCATATGAGTTTAAACTTCAGATATAAGGTTTTCTGAGCGCACACATGCGAAACGTTGTCACTTGCGAAATCAAAATGACGGTGCCATGGGTGGAAACGTACAGATTAAGGGGCGGTAATATTATAATGAGATCCCTTTGCCACGTTACCAAGGGAGCGAAATCAGACTCGCTGGTTTTCTCAGACGCTTGGAGGAAAAGGCTTACCAAAACAAAGCGATTGGGTTAATCTTTTTCATGTTTCCTTGGTTGGTAGATGCACCAGGGACCTGATTATAGCACTTAAAACCTGGAAAAGTCAGATTTTCATGATATGTCACCTTTAAGCAACTCTATTGGATGGCCAAATGGATATGGCCTTGGTTAACATAAATCCTTCTTTCAAAAATCTTACCGACCCCAAATTTTGAACGGTAGTGTGCAAATAATATGTAATATAAATATAATAATACTTAACAGGAATTTGCTTATATAATCACTTATCATAATTAACAGTTCATAATCAGTTGTTTTTATTGCACTGAGCTCAGTCTTCCTGCTTTTACTTCAGTTTTGTTATTTTGACATTCTAATATTTATAACTTTATTTTGTGTGTGTGAGTCAGTGTATTCATTAGCACTGGAGAGTCCGCTGCAGTCCCTGCGTGAGGAGTTACAGACAGAGGTTACTGAGATGTTGGCTTGCTTCAGGAAACACAGCTGCACTGCCTCTGTGTCCCCAGGACAGGTTAGTTCTTCATACTAGGGATGCACGATATTGGATTTTTGCCGATATCCAATATGCCGATAATTTTCAACTCATTTTGGCCGATAGCTGATGCCGATACGGATGTATAATTATTTTTAATTTTGGTCAGTTTTTAACAAGAACTTATTTGTTAGAATTAAACAATAATAAAGTTATTTTATAATGACAGTACATTGAAGATTTTAAAATAACTATAAATAAACTATGTATTAATCACTGCATTTTTTCCCCCCGGAAAGATGCAGTGGTAACCTTAACATTTAATTTTATGATTTAACATTTGTAAATGGTCTAGAACAAAAGAGTTGTAAAAATTCAGAAAATCTTTTAGAGCTCATAATTTGTTTAAAAAATATAACATATTACACATTAATGAATAAATCAGTATATATACAATTATTTAATTTAAGTTTCATGTTTGTGATTTTAGTTTTTGTTTTGTTCATGCAAGCCATAGCTTCTGACCTTTAAATCAAAACATACTCATGATTTTATGGCATCAATTACTGCTTTATTTAATCAGAAACAAAATTATCTAAATATTATTTGTGTATTTTGCTTTCATTTTATTAGAAGTAGGCCAACAGCACCCCCTACGGAATTAAAACTCCTTACTGAACGGGCATTAGGACCCGGGGGAGGCTGCCGCTGCACGTGCTATTACCGTTTACTCTATAATACACCTGAACGTGTCATTCTGTAAGTGCATTCTCACTTTAAATGCAGCAATTAAAACAGTGAATCCAATCACCATTCAGGCAAAACTTTGCTTCAAGAATGAGCCACACTGCTGACGTGATCTAATCGCTAGCACACCCTGAGCACATGTGAGTTAATATACTCCTCTGATCGGCAAGACATATCGGCATAATTTTCATATCAGGCCGATGCCGATATTTACATTTAAAGCCATTATCGGTCGATTCCGATATTGGTCAGATAATATTGTGCATCCCTACTTCATATATTACTCTCTCTTTAATGAGGATCTTTCATAGGTTTCGTAAGTTACAAGACCAGCACACACTTTTGAATGTTCAGATACTCTAGAGATTTTTCATACAGTTTCAGATTAAGCAGTAATTTTAGTCAAATATTTAACCATGATGGGTGATACCAATTAAAAAAATAAGTTTTCAGGCCAATTAATTTTTAATTGCTTAAATAAATAGTCACCTTTTTGTCACATTGCCTTATTTGTGTAAAAGCCCTAGACAGTTATTAGTGAATTGCGTAATTAGGGGGGGAAGTATTTTTAGGAGATAATAGATAGTCTAATATACTGTTACCCCAATCTGAATTAATTTTACCATTCATTAGCCACATTAATGATGCAGACACAGATAATAATATTGAGAAGCCATTCTAAGTGAATCCTATTTCATTTGGATAATAGAGTCTTGAATGTCATTCTCCTCTCTCTCTCGCTCTCTTTCTCTGTGTGTGTCTTTCTTTCTTTCAGCTGGTGTTGCCTCAGTTTCTGAAAGTCGTACCTGTCTACGTTAACAGTCTGCGCAAAAGTGAAGTGCTCCTGCCTGGGCAGCGGAGCTCTGTACATCAACGTCTACGACTGCGTAGCCTCATTGTCTCCATGGACACGCGGAGCGCTGCTTCCCAGTTCTACCCACTTATTCTGCCTCTGGTGAGAGACAGACATCTAGAACATTCTGTTCATCCAAATTAGTCACTGAAATGAGACAGTTTCCTTGTCTGTAAGGATTTGTAATTCTCTGTTGGTATTCTCCTCTCTCTCTCGCTCTCTTTCTCTGTGTGTGTGTCTTTCTTTCTTTCAGCTGGTGTTGCCTCAGTTTCTGAAAGTCGTACCTGTCTACGTTAACAGTCTGCGCAAAAGTGAAGTGCTGCTGCCTGGGCAGCGGAGCTCTGTACATCAACGTCTACGACTGCGTAGCCTCATTGTCTCCATGGACACGCGGAGCGCTGCTTCCCAGTTCTACCCACTTATTCTGCCTCTGGTGAGAGACAGACATCTAGAACATTCTGTTCATCCAAATTAGTCACTGAAATGAGACAGTTTCCTTGTCTGTAAGGATTTGTAATTCTCTGTTGGATTGTTATGCACATGGCAGGATTTAGAGATGCCACATTCTTCACGACTCTAGCAATAAATGCATTTACTGTATCTCTCTATTTGTAGCATATTATTTTTTACTTATTATGTCAAGATTTCTGGCACCAATATAATTATAATTAGGAATGCACACTATATTAGTATCATATTGAATGTCTGCTGATATTAGAAATGTATTTTGTAATTTATCAATATATGATAAGCATTGGATATATATCAGCCAATACTGAATATTTCATTGTCTATTTTTAGATTTAGATTTTCTTTATTGTCATATAATTCCTGTGTAAACTTATTACATTGCACTAATTTACATATACACTAATTTACATTATTAAATGTAATCTTTAGCAAATCTTAAAATGAATGTCCACTTTTTATACTGTATATTACAGTGTTGTAATGCCTAAATTCACTTACAGCATTTAAAATGATTAATTTTAGTTTTAAAGTTGTATCTCTAATTTATTTAGACAAAATTGTATAAATAGTATAAATGTTATCTATCATCTGCCAGTTCTTGGTTATTTACCATAGCAAGAACATTACTACCAGCTTATTGGTATTGGCTAGATTTTTCATAATTAAAAAAAAACAAGAAAAGACAAAAAAATTTATCCAAAAATTTGTCATAAATAGACAAATTTTCTATTATTGTCCATTTTCCACAGTGCCGAAACCAATAAAAACAGGCAACTAACTACCTTTAAAGGCTCTTTGTGTAAAAGACCTCTATAATAAATGGTCTTGTTGAACTGGAATGGGAACTGAAAGCCATAAAAGTTTGTCTGCATTGTACACCAAACATAAAAAAGAGCAAGGAAAATCCATGTCACATTTAAGGCTAAAGCAAACTTCCACCTAAATTATTGACACTTTCTCTCCTGACGGGATGATGACGCCTCTGTCTCTGTGTTTACCCTTCTCACCCCTGCAGTCTGTCTCTGCTGATAATGCCAACATGCCATCATTAGGGGAAGCCGTGCGCTGCACTGTCTCTAGTCTGGATCCAGGGGATCTGTATCTGATCTACTGCCCACTGGCATTGCTCCTTTGGGTGGGCAGCTGTGTGCCTCCTCATACTCTTCTACAGCTTTTCAACACCAACTCCTTCTCCTACCTCACATCTGGAGAGGTGAGGCGGGGACACATTGAGTTGGCATTTACATTAACATTTATTAATTTAGCAGAGTTTATCTAAAGTGACTGACAAATGAGAACAATTCATAGAAGCAGTTCATCTAAGGGAGAATCTGAGGGTTGGATACATGTTTTAAATGAAAACTTTCAAATCTAATCAGCTGTTTTCTACCATAATAGACTACTAGATAATGGGCAATTGACAAATAAGGTGTCCATGAACTGTATATAGGAAAAGATGTGGTAAGATCCCCCCACACCACCTCGAGTTTTGAGGTTTTATAAATAGTGATCTATGACTTTGTTTTATGTTTAATATCAAAGTTTTTTGTGTCTATTTGTTAATGAGGGATTTGTGGACACATTAATATTTTGAGATTTGTGGAGAAAAAATATTTTTTATTAAAAATATTTTTTATTTTGAATTGATAAGATTAAATAGAAACTTAGAAATAGCACAGAAGGCCTTAAGTAACTTGTTACTAATGTCATTATTTTCTTCAATACTTATTGTAATCTATGGGGTTATTATTGAGTATTTCCATGGGTAAGATGTACATTTCAGACATATTTGCTGTTTATTAAAACCTATAGGCTAATTAAGTGAAATCATAATGCTGTTATGACATCTTCAGTTAAAATATGGGCAGTTAAATATGGTATATATTCATATGTTTATATATTAGTCATAGAATAAATGTACCTTTCAGATGAATCTCTTTTACTGGGATTCTGATTCAACTAAATTGTCTGTTTTAAATATAATATTTGATTCAGTCTCTTATGCTCACCAAGTCTGCATTTATTTGATCAAAAATATAGTAAGACTGTGAAATATTATTACAATTTAAAATATGTTTTCGATGTTGATGTATTTTTAAAATGTAATTTATTTCTATAATGGCAAAGCTGAATTTCCAACTATTACTCCAGTCTCCTTAGTGTCACATGATCCTTCAGAAGTCATTCTAATATGATTATTTGGTGCTCAAAAAACATTACGTTTTACTATCAATGTTGAAAACAATTGTGCTGCTTAATATTTTTGAAGAAAAACTGTGATACATTTTTTTCTAGGGTTTTTGATGAATAGAAAGATCAAACAAACAGCATTTATTTGAAATAGAAACCTTTTGTAACATTATAAATGTCTGTACTGTCACTTTTGATTTTCAATTTAATGCGTCCTCGCTGAATAACACACACATATATATAGATATATATACACATACAGTGGGGCAAAAAAGTATTTAGTCAGCCACCAATTGTGCAAGTTCTCCCACTTAAAAAGATGAGAGAGGCCTGTAATTTTCATCATAGGTATACCTCAACTATGAGAGACAAAATGAGAAAAAAAAATCCAGAAAATCACATTGTAGGATTTTTAAAGAATTAATTGGTAAATTCCTCGGGAAAATAAGTATTTGGTCACCTACAAACAAGCAAGATTTCTGGCCCTCACAGACCTGTAACTTCAGTTTTAGTTGGAATGACCATGTCACTCTGCAGGAGTGCTTGAAATGTCATGTCGAAGTACCCATTTAAGCTAGTTTTCTTCATATTGTGTATTGCATTCATTGAATTTTAGTGCTTTGATTCCACTTTTGCCTTGTACATAGCATGTGTGTTGTATGTTCTCTGTAGATCAAACTTCCAGTGCTTGAGAACTCCCTCTCTATCAGCACCAGAGCTCTCATATGCTCTCTGCAGTCCTCAGCAGCTGTTACTCTCCAGGTGAATAATTCACACCCTTCATTTGCACAGTATTTAATTCAGGAACTGACTAGATTAACTTTTTGCGACAAAAAATCAGCACAGCTAAAGCCAAAGTATTGGATTTGACCGTTTTTCCTTCCAATCTCAGTTGTGGCATTAAAATGTGTTTAATTGTGTAAATAGTTGATTTATATTTGTTTCAATGTGTATTTGTTTTTGTTCAGCTAAAACTGGTTCAAGAGGGTGACAACTGTGAGGAGTCTCTGCAGCGCCTCCTGGTGGAGGACAAGAGTCCTAACGGTGGAGCTTCATATGCTGATTTCCTTTTTCATCTTCATGTCAATGCATTGCGTCTTACTGTGTGACAGTCTCTTCTCATTGACAAGGCTGTGGAATATTTGTAAAGCCCTTTGTGATAGTTCAGTCTCATTGAATTTTATCTTTTGCTCCCTCTATAGCCATTGCTGTCATTCTAAAAATCAATGAGGAATAAGAATTCTGTCTTGTATGTATTTACCAAACATTTACCTCTGAAATACTTACATTTGAAAAATTTACTAAATGCAAATTCGATGTGACCAGCTTATTATAGGAGAAATGCTGAATACTAAAATTAGTCCTTTAATTTTCAAGTGCCCAGAATGATTGAATACTGAACTCCCATCAAAGACTCAGTGATTAATGATTCTGTATTTGAAGTGAGTGAGTGTGTGTGGTTCTAGACATGGGTTTGATTTAACATTTGCTCTTGAGTCATGAATATTGTACTCTGAATTGAATTCATGAATTTGCCCAACTGACAGTGGTGAGTTAGAGTGTGCATATTTTTCAAGCAATAAAATATTCATTGTTTTTTTTTTTTGGTTTCATTACACATCAATATTTGATGTCATTATAAAACAATAAATTGAAAAATATTTTTCAATGAGCCATCAGCATGTGAACCTAACACTTTACAGTTTTAATAATTTTTTTATGAAGAAGATACGTTTCTCTCCAAAAATGAATAAATAACTGTAAATGTGTGACTGGCTCTGAATCTCTTTAGCATTGATCTTCTTTCCAATATATGTTCTTGTGAATTTCTGCCCCTCCTCCACAGAGAGCCAAAACACTCCTAATGAGTCATACCAACTCTAATTAGTGTAATTGGGGTTAATGATGTTGACATTGAGCTGAATATTTAATATCCGAGTGGGCGTCCAAGTTCGTTATCTAATGGCTGAAAAAATACACACACACACACACACACACACACACAGAGAACCAAATGAGCAATGTAAACATAATGGAACTATTGGCTAAAAAAAAATGCATTTTTAATGCATCTGACCATTTCAGTGTAAAAATAAAAAAACAACCTTTTTTTATACTTGATTGCACAACATACACAAGACAACACAATGTGAAAGGTCTGTGGAAGCCAACAAAAAACATGTCAGTCACCACCCATTCAAAATGATACCCCCATTTCCATTTAATCCTTGTCAATGCAAAAGACAACATTATGATCCTATCATGTATATAATAAATATATAATACAATTTATTTGTATATAGAGCCTTACATATAATGGAGCTCAAAGTGCTACACAAATCAGAGTATAAAACAATGAAAAATGTACAAATTCAAATGAATTTTAAAAAGTATATTGAATAATTTTCGAAATGTTAAATTCACGATGTTTGCATGTATTGAATATTTTATTTTCGTCTATCATCGGTGCTTTATTTATTTTTATGTTGGTTTAAGCTATCACGATTACGTAAGAGCTCATCGAAATACAAATAGCCCCCCTCATGGTTTGTCCCTATTTGGAGTTACAATAAGAGTAAACCAGCAGCGCGCCCACGCACGCTAGTTCTGCATGCCGCCGGTAGGTGGCGAGCTTGAGTCAGCTGTCAGAGAGCTCTCGCGGTCTATTTTGAAGGCAGGCGATTGGAGCACAGCGCGGGGGTGAGGACGCTCGCCGTCAGCATACACGCTACCCTACTCAACCATAAACCTGTCATTTCAAAACATATCAGGCTTTTTTTGAGCGCAAAATCGAGGTGACTATCCCGGACGCTCTGGCTCGCTGAATCAAGGACGATTTTTAATTCTTAAAACGTGTCCGAGTCCGAGACGGGAAGACATGGCCACGACTACATGCACACGCTTCACGGACGAATATCAGCTGTACGAGGAGCTGGGCAAGTGAGTATCACGAGGTTAACGGTTGTGCATGTGTGGAACTGTCCTGCATGAAGATTGCATGATGATATTTGGGCAGGGTTACCAAACTGACAGCAGGCGCGAGGAGTGGTGGTGCCCCGATAAACGTGCTGTCACAGAGGGAGGAGATAGACACACGCAAGTCCTGCCAAGATCCGCTGACCACCACTCAGACCGTCTAATATGGTTTCAAAACAACCCACTTACCGCAGATGCAACAACATATTGATTAGTGCAACGCCCCTCAAGCACATATTCCTTGATCAGATGTAAAAGTAGAAATGCAAGAGCAAAATTTTGAGGCAGTTTGCTCTGGGCAGTATTTGACATTTCCACGTAATCAACGTCTTGGTGCTTTACTATAAATACTATATGTAGGCTATGGTATAGCGATGTCCGAAGAGTGAACTAATCGTTCGTTGATTCGGATCTTTTGAAGGAATCGGTTGATCCGGTTCACAAACCGGTCTGAACTACTTGTTCACGAATCTGACTGAATCGGTGCAAGTGAACTCGGTTGTCTCTGCATTTGGAGTGAACTGATAGAATTCTTGCAACTTGAGGATTTCAAAACAACCCACTTACCGCAGATGCAACAACATATTGATTAGTGCAACGCCCCGCAAGCACATATTCTTTGATCAGATGTAAAAGTAGAAATGCAAGAGCAAAATTTTGAGGCAGTTTGCTCTGGGCAGTATTTGACATTTCCACGTAATCAACGTCTTGGTGCTTTACTTTAAATACTATATGTAGGCTATGGTATAGCGATGTCCGAATAGTGAACTAATCGTTCGTTGATTCGGATCTTTTGAAGGAATCGGTTGATCCGGTTCACAAACCGGTCTGAACTACTTGTTCACGAATCTGACTGAATCGGTGCAAGTGAACTCGGTTGTCTCTGCATTTGGAGTGAACTGATAGAATTCTTGCAACTTGAGGCAAACTTGACTTCAGTAGCAGAAATATTAACAAATAAAACGTACTGGAAATATGTTTGCGTCTTGACCAGTATGACAGGTTGGTCACAGATTTGAAAATTCCATTTGTGTTAAAAACGGTTTCAGCCGAGAGGTTTAATTGATTTAGGATTGCAAATTCAAATTATATTCAGGCTGTAAGTAACTTTTAAGAGCTAACATACTTTAATTTTATGAGGTGGTGAGATATGACTATTTAAATGTTTTTGAGCTCGTAAAATTTCACGCTGGAATTTCAGGGACCACGTGATGACATGAATAAATCGAATCATTGAATCGTTATTTTGAATCGGATCTTTGAAATGAACTGTTTGGAAAAATTGATTCGCGGAAAGGAGTCTTTAGCGAAAAGGACAATGAAAAAAAAACTGCTACTACTACGATGGCCTATTTCATATGCTTACATTATTATCATTCAAAAATCATTCTTTGTAAGAACCGTCAAAATAATGCATTTTTTACCACGAGACATATTGTTGTGTGTACAAGTATTACTTCTTTTAAAGGGGTCATATGATGCGATTTCAAGTGTTCCTTTCTCTTTGGAGCGTTACAAGCTGATTGCGCATAGATAAGATCCCTGAAGTTGCAAAGACTAAAGTCTCAAAACCAAAGAGATATTCTTTATCAAAGTTAAGACTCTGCCACGCCCCCCTAAAATGGCTCGTTCTAACACGCCCCCACATATCTACCTCACTATGTGGAAATATTTGCATAATGCCGCCCAAATGTTCACGCAAAGAAAGAAGGTGTGGTTTCAGTAACCTCAGTTAGTGTTGAAGCAGCCATCTCAGGGAGACGCTGTGTGTTTCTAGGCGAACGCAAAAACACTTTATTTGGCCTTCCGAAAGTAGATGCATTTAGAAATCTTTAAGATTACTTACAACAGAACAGCAATGCATTTTATGGACGACTGTTTCGTGAACCTAGGAGAGGAGGTAATTCTGACTTTGCTATGACAATCTGGCGCTTCTGAATCAACTACTGTTTTGTTATTAGTTTAAGTATTTGCTATTGACTGTTCAAATGCGGAGTTATGCGCATCGCGTGTGTGTGTGTGTGTGTGTGTGCGCGCGTGTTTGTGTGTGAGAGAGAGAGAGAGGGTAACATCACAGTGGAGTCCGCTGTCTTAACCGTGGCTTGTGTACTGCAAACACATACCAGCTTCATCACTGTGTCTGTCACCCGACTCTGTTCCCCTTTTGGGCTTGAACTGATGTCTTTACATTTATTTTGAAAGATGAAGATCGCGATTATGGTAAGGGGCGTTACATTTCCGACGAGTGCTTGCGGTGTTCGACCAATCACAATGCACTGGGTCAGCTGGCCAATCAGAGCAGACTGCGCTTGTCGGAAGGAGGGACTTTGTAGAAAACGAAGTGTTTGAGAGAGGCGGGGCATAGAGGACCTACAATAATGTACAGTATTTGAAAAATAATGTG
This sequence comes from Sinocyclocheilus grahami, assembly GCF_001515645.1. Lineage (NCBI taxonomy): Eukaryota > Metazoa > Chordata > Actinopteri > Cypriniformes > Cyprinidae > Sinocyclocheilus > Sinocyclocheilus grahami. The sequence continues at coordinate 1,522,003 of NW_015505390.1, read as the reverse complement.
TTTTTTGAACATTAAAGCATGTCAACATATTCTGTTACACCAAATACATCAAATAATGATCTTTAAAAAAGCATCATATGACCCCTTTAATCAGAGTTTGGATAGTCAGTGCTTTATATGCGTGTAAGTGCATAGTTATCTTTTTTTCTTGTTCTCGACCATCTCGGTTTTTTTTAGAACTGGGATTGAATGTAGAGGTTATGCAAATTCTCCCTGGGAATCAAGTATTACAGGAACAATGAGTGAATGGTGAGATTGTGAGGAAGAGGAAATGAACAGCAAGGATTTAGTGATGTTTTCACGGATGTGAAGGGGCAGCAGGGCAAGAGCATTTGATGAAGGTCTCATCACCCCTCAGGCCTGAGGTCTAGCAGAAAACAACATTCAAATTGCGCATTGCTGCTCAAATCAGCAGAAATATGCTGATATTATCGCACGTGACCTCTGACAGCACATTGTAGCACAGAATCGCATGTGACCTGTGTGTTTATGTGTCTCTCTTTTACCCTGTAGCTCCAGTCATCCCAGTAATGCAAGGAGAGGTGGTTGTAGAGGAGGAACTGGAGTCTTTGTGCCTCACACACACATATCCAGTTCTTATTAATCACTTTAATAGACACTAAGGGCTTTAACTGGCCTGACAAAAACAGGCCCCATTGAAGAGCACTTACGGGTGACTGCAGTTTGTTAAATACTGCCTAGAGACGACCCCTGACATGATTGGCAGTGGTTTTGAGATTTTTTTTAAAGTTTTTTTTTTAATGATGTCAGATGACTTTTTTCTAATGTATTTTTGATGCCACCAATGGATTTTTCACACTAAGACAAGGGACGTATTAAGAAAGTAAAGTAAGAGTCAATGGTGATTTCTGGCTGATTTACACACCGTAAAAATTACACACTTCACCTTTTAGTGAACTTTCTAACAGACTTGTAACTTGTTTCACTGACGTGATCTGGAAAACTCTTTTATTAAGTGAACTCACTTAAAAAGTTACTTAGTAAGATTTTTGCCAGGAAAAGTTTTATAATTTTTATCACATTAATGTAAAAAATCTTGTGTGATATGACTTGTGATTGTTTGTTTGCTGGTTTTTATTGTATTTGTTATACTTGTATTTTTTAAATAGTTTTTGCCATGAAAATAGCCTTTGATGCTGACATGGCATTAAATAAATATACTACTGACGTGATCTGGAGATCTTTGCTAATTTTCCCCGGTGTTTACACCGGACGTGAGGGAGGCAGTGTTTAGCCACACTATTACATCATAAAGTGGCGTATTCCAAAACAAGTCGTTTTCTGAGCTTGGCTTCAATAAAAGCTGTTTTAAACTAAAGAGAAAGTTTTGAAACTTGCAGGATGTTTTTATAAAAGGGAAATTTGATTTCTCAGTTCATGACCCCTTTAAATGTAATAGTAATATTTCTTATTTTCATTAATATTTTTATTTTCTTCTATTACTACGAATAAGAATGATAGTAAAAAAAAAATCACTAAATTAAAGTATCAAACTAAGAAATATTACTGTTGGAATAGTAACACTATTGTAACATTCTAATATACATTTTCTGATGTATTATATTTATTATTAATTAATTATTATTTTATTATTAATTAATAATAATTGTGGCTATTATTGAAATTGCAATCACAATTATCAGAAAAATCGCAATTAGATTAATTTCCTCCAAATCATTCAGCCCTACCTACCTAAATGAGTTTCAGCATATTTGTGCAATACTGCCTATTTGGATTTTATTACAACCCATGTATGATAAACATAAGATGAGTGTGAAGAGATGCAAACTTCAGCCACATCACAGTGTTTGCATTATTGCATAAATGTAGGTTTTGCAAAAATGTTGTTTTAGGCCCAGTCGTCTTTCTTGCCATAAGATGTGAAAACCTATTAAACATGACAAACCTACTCTGCTGTTTTATTCATATAACACAAACCCAGTTGAGTATAATTTATTAATACAGGCCGCCAGAATTAGCTCTCGTTTTAGTGACATCAGCCTTCACAGTCGAACAGCCACTACTGCAAAAGAGTCTGACCGTGTGATCATGTGACGTAGGGACATTTGCGATGAATAAATAATCTGCTGTATTTAACATGGGGGGCCATTATCTTACTCTCTTTGCTTCTGTTTATTCCCTCCTGAAATTTTAGAAACAAATACCACACACGCTGCCAGGGTTTGAGGCAGTCTGTCTGCTGTTTGGAATTTTAATTTTCATACAACCGAAACTTCTCTGTCAACATGTAGAACTGTTATGGCTATGTTGCTGTTATACTGTCAGGTCTATATACTTAAAGTCTCAATTAATTTGTCTTTTATCCCAGGGGAGCGTTTTCAGTGGTGCGACGATGTGTGAAGTTGAGCACGGGCCAAGAATACGCCGCCAAAATCATCAACACCAAAAAACTCTCTGCGAGAGGTTAGTCAGTTCCTGAAAATGTTCTGAAACGTTCAATGTTTTTCTTTTTCGTTACATTATATTGGATGGGTTTTAATTCTAGGAACAATTTTACAACTAATATACAACATGGTAAAACATGGTCATTTAAAGTTGCAATGTTACCGAAGTAATGAAAGTTAATTTCTTCTGTATTCTGACATACTTTCGGAGTGAAATGGATTCTTGAAAAAGAAAAAATGTATTAAGGGAACTTGGCTCTATCCATCGGTCAAGGTCAAAAAATCTTGAAAATATGAAACGTGCATGAATGAATTGTTCACAGTAAGATCTTTAAGATGCATTTAGAAAATGGATAATTAATTTCCAGTTCATTCCAACTTCACGTGCAGTGATGCTAGATATGGTAATAGTATGGTACTGAAAAATTACTATTTTCTTGTATTGTAGTTTGCTTTTACATCAAAGGATACTATGGTACCATTTGGTACCATGGTAGTAATGATTTGTAAACGCTCAGAAATTCAGTTACAGAATATTCAAAGAACACTAAAAGTTCTACAACATGCTGATAACTATATTTAAATCTGCTTCCATGGTTAATGTTAGTGCCAAAGGCAGATCCAAACACCATGGCAATGAGACCAATGAAATGGCAGAAAGAGATTTTCAGTTTTTACGCCATCCCGCTGTTGAGGGGTGTAAATCTTTTTATGCCCTTTTGTCCTCCCCCCTGAAACTTGAAGCCAGCAATTGCTTTGCCAAAGTGTCATCCTCATCATGTCCCTTTAGCTGTGTGGTCATTGTGGTGAGAATGTGTAATGTGGAGAACAAGCACTTGACATACTTGATTCCACAGGCACTGAAAAACATTTTAAAATAGGCCCAACAACCCTCTAAATACAGCTTGTGTGGAGAGACACATTGCTTTCTGATTGCGTGGTCAGAGGAAATCAAATTAAGGTTGGGAATGTAGATTAGTAAGATTAGTCTTATAAGTGTTTACTTTTTTGATGCAGACAAGACTGGTCATTATAAAACCTGGCAAGATTATGTCCAGGTCATATTTTCGTTTTTGTGTGTGTGTGTTTTTTGTTTTTTTGCATCGAAAGGGGTCAATATGATTATTTTAAATGCTTTTGAATTCTCTCATGCTCACCAAGGCTGATGTCACTTGATCAAAAATACAGTAAAAACAGTAATATTTTGAAATATTATTACAATTTACAATTGTTTTCTATTTTAATATATTTAAAAATGTAAATAATTCCTGTGATGGCAAAGCTGAATTTTCAGCATCATTACTCCAGTCTTCAGTGTCACATGATCCTTCAGGAAATCATTCTAATATGCTGATTTGGTGTTAAAAACATTATTATTTTCAGTGTCAACACATTCTTGACAGGTTTCATGAGCTTCACCCTAGCCTTTTTCTTTTTTTTGTAGCTTTGTGTTATTGTACCATTTTGTCACAAAAAGCAAGTATAGGATGATAAATGTTTACAGTGTTCAATTTGACATTTATTTGACAATATAGCACTGCGGTGGGTCGTGTAGATTAGGAGTGACTGTCTTTAGGCTGAGAGTTACTCTGAGAAGAGAGAAACAATATGATCTGTCAAGAGAAGGAGGGTGGGCATGAGAGAGGGAATGTGACCTAGATATACAGAAAGGGAATGTGTGGGAGAGAGAGAGAGAGATAGGGAATCATCATGAATGACTGTTTGAGAGAAAGACATAAAGAGAGGTCTGACAGTGAAAACACCTTTGGCACTTGGCAGCTTTGTGTGTGTGTGTGTGTGTGTGCATGTGCGTGAAAGAGAAGCAGAGAACAAGCATAGTTACATGCCTGGAGCACGGGACTCTCATCTGACCCAGAGAGACGGACATGACCCTGGAAAAACAAGCAAATAAGTTCATGAGATGTGATTTGTAGTTAGACCCATTAGTGATGAGGCACAGTAATAGTCTAGTTGTCCAACCATCGATTAGTCTACTGGTTTATCTTGCACCAATTATTTTTAGTTTTTATATTTTAAGCATGTTGCAGTTTAGTTGTATGGTTTGTTGTGCACTTTGCACTGTACAATCATCTCAAAAATAGTTGGGTATTTAAATTCTTTCCCTTGAAAACATCACTGCTATATCTTTATGCATTCAGATGGGTGTTTTGATCACACTGTTATTTTGCCACTAGCATTGTGTTATAAAAATGCTGTCATTTAAAAACACATCTGGTGCGCTCTGTCCAGATGTTTTTGAATACAGGAATGCATCTTATGTAGATTTGAGAAATGCATCCAATCAAGCTTCTTTAAAGTTGTGATGTAACAGAAGTCGCGACAGATCTTTTCTTCTGTATTTTGAAGTGCAAAACCGCTGACTTGGTTCAATCCACCAGTTATTGACTGAATGGAGGCAGATCTGCTGAAGTGGATTGTAAGAATGGGCAGGGTTTAAGCGGACTAAATCATTAAATGAATCATTCACAGTAAGATCAATAACACGCATTTAGAAAGTAGGGTGAATTTCCATTTCATGCCAACTTAAAGATCATTTAGTTGACTAGATGTTGTTCATTTTGAAAATATCTAGTTTTTCCATGATCATAAACTGCCAAGCCACCAACTCTTTTAACTAGCAAGGCATGGTTTTCACGTTGAAGTTGATATTTTGTCTCGGAAATGAAGTATGTAGTGGTTTAAGGGTATTATGTAAATGTGGTATATAGGAAGACAGTTTTAGTTAGCATGCTTCTGCAGGGAACTCATTAGCTCGAGCGGAGCTCCATAGTTGGGTTGACAGTGTTTGGTGTTGGCGTTCTAGTGTTGCGACAGCTTCAGGAGTATGTGTACAACTCTGAGAATGCCCAGCAGCTGAGCTTAAGGTCAACGCACATCAACGTCAGCGACAGACAAAGGGGCGGGATTCCAGAGCCAGCCAATAGCCAATCAAGAAGCCTGTCTCTGTGATAGGGGTTAGTAGGAGTAAAACGAGGCAGTGGCAAGCCATTAAATCTTAAAATATGGCATGGCTTAGAATAGGGACAATAAACTATTGAACAATAGGTAAAGGTGGAACAAAAAACAAAACCTTTTGAACACAGGCGAATTGGCTCTTCATATGCAACTCCCTATGTCACTGTGTGACATAGTGACCTTGAGTGTCAGTTAGAATAAACATTGTTTAACAAAGGTCAGATGTAGGGCTGCACGATTATGACAAAAATCATAATGGTCGATTATTCCTTTGAAATTGTAATTGCGATTATTAATTACGATTAAATGAATGATGTTTATATTTTTATATGAAAATAAACAAGCTGAAAACACTAACTGAAAAACTTTTATTGGTTTTCTATAGTATTAAGACTCAAATGTCAACTATACATGGGATTAGTTTCTTTAAATAAAAAGGTAAAAATATGCATGGTATTATAATGTTATACAAAAACTAAAATTAAAGCAATGGAAAAACCCTTAAGATAACATAGAAAGAAAAAAAGCATCTTAAGCATGCAGAATAACATAAGTGGACTTTGAACGATTAATTGCTGCTTTGAACGATTATGTAATTGTGGCATCCGTAATTGTAAAATTCGATTAATTGTGCAGCCCTAGTCAGATGGCAATTTATCTTTTGAGTTCACTTTCATACATTGTTGTGTTTAACTACTGATGCAGTGGAGGCTATGCATTATACAGTGGCTCCCCCCAAAAAGTATTTGGACACTTAAGTTACATGTAAAAATATCTTATTTTTTATTTCTGTAAAAAAACAAGTGTCCTTTTAAAGATAGCACAGGCACACTTTCCAATCGAAACAGTTAGCAAAAAGAAGTGTATAGATAAAAGAATAGCTACTATATGTTTGTGGTTGTCAAACAGTGGAAACGTCATCAGAAACAGTGTTCAGTAAAGTGACATTAATTAATCTGGGAAAAGTCATTTGTTTTCCACTTGGTTTGATATTTGATCTCTAATGCAGTGACATTTATAATTTTTTAAGTGCGACTTAAAAGGTAATTTTTTGGGCTAACATATATCCATATATCCAACCTAGCTTGTCTTGCCTTCAGCTGTGTTTGTCATTAATGAAAGCTGATTTTTAATTGTGTGTGTTGCTGTTGGATTTAGTTTTTCCTGATACGCCTTGAGGTGTTATTTGTGCTGCTATCAGTTTGCTGAAAAATTAGACACCCTTCTAGATCATGAATCATAAGCTTAAGACACACGTTTTGTATCGCCCTCATCCATCTTGGGCTTGATGGGGTTTAAGTGCCATCTCTCTTGATTTTCTCTCTTGATTTTCAAGAAGGGAGCATTTATTCCACTCTTATAGTAACACATCATAATTTGCATCATCGTTATTATTGTAATTAACAGCCAAGTCAGTGCATTGTCTGTCCAGATGGGCTAGTTGAGTGTTTTTCAACTACCATGACCTATATTGGGAGGTTTGTTGATATAGATATAGATATATGAGACATAGATATGGAAAAATGTAGGGCTGAGATCAGGCCTGAGATGACTGATCAGAAGAAATTTAGATTATATATTAGTGGGTAGGGCTGGGCGATATGGCCAAAAAATTATCACGAAAATGTTTTTTATATCAGTCGATATCGATAAGTATCACGATAAATATCAAATTTTTATTTCTTTCAAGTTTAAAGGCAGATTTTTGCTCCAGTGTGAAAGTTGTAAAAACCAGACAGTTAATTGTGGTTTTAAACTATTCTTTATGGTCAGAACATGACAAACACTTCACGTTTTTGAATTCTTTACACGTTTCCAGTCATTTGTCCTTCACAAAATAAATATCTTGAAAAAAATTATTTCTTAGTTCTGCACGTTGTAATGAGTAATATTGTTTTAAATCAAGAAACAGGTTTGTGTTGCCTGATAATATTAATAATATAAAAAATGTTGTCTCTTAGAAACACATTTAATAGTAGCTTAATTTAGGATGCAGATGTAGATTTATGTTCATTATCAAAATCAGTAATATCTGTAAGTATTGTAGCAACCTCATTTTTATATGGTGAAATTTTATTATTCTGACTGTTTGAGTTTTTTTTTTTTTTTTAACCACTGGTCTTCCATAGTAGCATACATTTAGATCATGATAATCACAGTTAAAACCACAAATATAGCACCTCAATACCATGGTAAAAATGTAATATGCTGTGTTCGATACATCGATACGACAATGTATCGTCACAGAGATCTGACGATACAAGTATCGATACAGCTGGCCCTGTATCATTATCGTGGCACGTGTGCTGCAGTGGACCGCGCTTAATTTTAATACAAGAACACCGTTTAAAACGGAGAAGAAAAGTACATGGTTTTAAAAAAAGTAATGAATAGAGCATAATATATAGGCTACAATGAGGTTTGATCTGGCAACAGAGGAACACAGCCGGGGCTGCCTGATATAAAGAGACGTAATCCCCGAAACAGAGCTTCCCACTTGCACAGTACGGAAATATCTATTAAGTGTTAATTATCTTTGTCAACCTGGCAACCATGTGTACGTGCACTCTCTCCACTGAGGATAAACGCACTTGCTTTGTGCAAACACCGGTTAGCTTGCAGTTTAGCGATCTTCACTTCAATATTCTATTATCAGAAAAGTGTGATTTGTCAAGTGTTCATTTATATGAGAGAGAGAGAGAGAGAGAGAGAAGCTGTGTATGTATGAATTACCACCGTTTTGCTGCGTTTCTCTATTAACAGTGAAGCTGTGGCTTTAATTCCTTTAGATACAATGATGTTACCAGCTCCTTGTTGAGAAAGATAATGTAGCTCTTCAGTAATTAAGCTATTTTATTGATAAAATTGCGGGGCAGCACTAAAAAGTTAAAGACTGTCTGTGCGAGCGCGCAGAGTGATCTGACTAAACGTATGTGCGTGAGCTACAGTGAAGACAGCACATTAGTTTAGAACTCTTCTAAAAAAAAATTTTAAACGTAGAGAGTGTGTTGATTTGTGCAATGACCAGCAATGTTAAGATGATTTTAATATATTAGAATGAGAACATTACAATATAAATTTATTAGAACGAGTACATTATTATTTATGGACTTAAAAACAAGATGCAAACAATCAGAATATTGTAGGGTGGGGAGTGCACAATGTAAACATGAAACATATGCCATTACCTATAGGCTATTGTACTGTGGTACAGTTATAGAGGCCCTTCATAATGCAGAGATCAAGTGCCTGTTCTGGCAATAGTTAGCAACGGCCCTATGGTATGCAGTGTTTAATAAACAGCTGTTTTACTAAATTCTTCTGAGGTGAAATTCAGTGCAGTCCCGTATCGTGATACGTATCGTGGTCTCTGTATCATGATACGTATCGTATCGTGACTTTGCTGGTTATACACAGCCCTAGTTTTTAGGTATTTATATGAAAAACAGTATAGCTAGTCTAAATAAATTTAGTATAAACGCTATAGCTTAATCACAAAATTCCATTACTCCTCCTTCAATACATTTAAAACATGTCTACATTAATAATATAAATTCAACAAAAATGCCCACATTTCTGACACAATAACATGGTGCAGTTAGTGCTACTACAGTAAATCCATGGTAAATGATGGCGATTTGTAGATTTAAAAAGTCTTCTGACTGTATCGTTGCTCACAGTGTTTCTCCTGTTTGTCAGCTCTGTTTCATCTGACTATAAACCGAGTCATTTGTGTCCTTCCCTGAATTCAAGAGCTTCACACTGGATCTCACAGCGCTGTTTATCGCTTGCGTGAACGCATCTGCTCTAGTGAAGCTTTTAAACTTTGATCCGAGCGGATAAATGGTCCGAGTGACGCGCTTCAAATGAGTTGCGTTCTTTCGTTCCGCCTTTGCCTCATAAACATTATATCGAAAATGTATCGACCTCTTATTATCGTTTATCGAGGAAATTTATATTGCGCGATAATTATCGTTATTGATTTATCGCCCAGCCCTATTAGTAGGAGTGTAACAATATTGAAACGGAACGAAAAACCGCAATACATCACCCACGATACGTATCGCAGTACCGCGATCTGTACGCGTACTGCAAGTGCAGGTGAGACATGAACAGCACACACTATCTGTGTTTAAACTAAACGAATTTGCATGTGTTTTTAAGCCTTGTCAATTTAAACATTCAAGCAAAGAATTAAGTGCTTGAGAATTCGCGCTGTTTGAAGATGTGTGTGTGCGTGCACTCATCCGTAGCGCATACATACATGGAGAGCCTCATCAGACAGTGCGTGCCATGCAAATATTGATTTATTTTTCAGGACTTGCGTTTGAATTGACAAACTAACACAAAAAGTATGTCAACATGCCTGTCTTTGTGAGTATCCTTGCAAACATCGTTGGCCGTGTCTTAAGTGAAGGTAAACAGTCGAGAAAGAACACGCATGTGTATCAGTGTTATTTTACATTTGTTCACTTTTAAATTTCTGTGCTTGAAAATTACTGTTAAACACCTGAAA
>NW_015505390.1:1510286-1510819 GCF_001515645.1 Sinocyclocheilus grahami | reverse complement strand
TTTGATTTGTAAGTGTCAGTGTACTTCCTGTCAGAATGTTCCTCCATTTCCTGTCATCAAATTAGCTTTGTCGTGAGGAAGAGCACAGCTTAAAATGATTCATACTTCATATGTTATGTGCCTCTGAAGCCTTTTATCAGCATTCATTTTTTCTGCACTGTTAAACGGATGTCTGCTCACTCTCACAACACTAAATGAACACAAAAAGAGCACTGCAGCCTTCAGGTCATGTTGGAATGATTGTATTTATGATATGAGGACACATGCACAAATTGTTATTGATCATAATAATTTTACAATATAGTTTATATCCATTATGTGTACTGGTTATGAAGACCAGTGATCAAATTTGCCAGGAAATACTACTCATTTGCCTGTTTATATACGGTGACAGGCTTGCATGGAAAAACATGTTTTCATAAAATACACTGATAAAGCGTCAATTCCACACCTAAAATGCATCTAATCGCCGAAGCTCTATTTCTATTGTTCTTAATTTTGCTGTACTATAATAAAGCTCATACAGTATCTTT
>NW_015505390.1:1507910-1508735 GCF_001515645.1 Sinocyclocheilus grahami | reverse complement strand
AAAATTCGAATTTAGTTTTTCAGCCATTTTGACAGCCCTACAGTGCAAAAGACAGATCTTGTTCAATGTCCATCACACACAAGGGTGAAATGTGACCTAAAAAAGGTGGCATGACAGAACTGGACACTAACATTGTTTGAGAAAATGAACTGTATGCTGTTGTGTGTAGTTTAGGTGCTTTGTGTAACGATATAACATTCTAGAGTGTTGCTGTTGTGTCTTTTGTCTCTCTGTCTCTATAAATGTCTTCTCGTGTTTTTTCTACTGATCTATCTCTGTCCTTTCATCATGCATTATGTCTCTCTCCCTCTCATACACACACACTTGCTCAAACAAACACAGACACAGCCTTCCTGCAGGCAATTTTTTGGCTTTCCTGTACTTATCCCTTTCTACATTGCGTGAGTGTGTGGTTGTGTGCTTGTTACCAGGGTTTACAGTATGTGGTTTAAGGTGTTAGTCCTGAGCATTATCATCTCTGAGGTCCAGCCCATATATGCAATTCCACATAATGACTCTCGCTGACTTCCTTGCGTACATTGTGTGGGTGTGTGTAACACATTCAATTTTGACCGTCTCTCTTGTGGGTTTTTTGACCCAGTGCTTGTTCCATGGTATTGTTCGTGTGGGGAGGTGTAGTTTAGTAGATAAAGGTCTGGCCTGCTAACTGAAAGTTAGAGATGAGACGGTCCATATACTGTCACCATTTTGCCCTTGACATTTAACCTTAATGAGTTGAATGCATTCTTACTAATAAAAGTATTGATAAAATAAAAAAAGTAATTGAACCCAACATTTAGAATGGTAGTGTAAATTATAAATATT
>NW_015505390.1:1504722-1507140 GCF_001515645.1 Sinocyclocheilus grahami | reverse complement strand
TTGCACCAAGTTAACACACTGATTTATTGTATGGGAGACAAAGCTAATTACATTTTGTGTGAATTGGCCATGACTACAGAAGAGCGTGGAAATTATGAAACTGTGCAAAATAAATTCAAAGAATATTTCACTGGCAAAATAAATGTGATTTATGAGAGAGCAAAGTTTAACTCCAGGAAACAAGAGTCAGATGAACCAGTTAATGATTTTATCACTGCACTGTATTCATTGTCAGAACGCTGTGCTTTTGGAACTCTGAAAGACGAACTTAATAGAGATCGAATTGTCGTCGGATTGAAAGACGTCAAACTGTCAGAGCGCCTTCAATTACATGCAAACCTAACTTTGGAGAAGGCTATAAATATGGCCAGGCAGAGTGAAACGGTGAGAAAACAGCAAGCAGAACTTAGGCAGGAGGAGGACGAAGACCTAAAGCTAGAGGCTGTACACAAAGAGAAATGCAGACAGGATTCGTCCAGAAAGTTAAACAAGTCAGGAAAAGGTGGAAATTGGACAAGTTTCCAGAAAAATCATAAAGAGAAATCAAAGAAATCATGCTGTATGAGATGTGGAAAATCACCATACCATGTAAAGGATCTCTGCCCAGCCAAATAAGCTGTCTGTCATCAGTGCAATAGGACAGGCCACTATATGAGCCAATGTCATTCAAAGACGGTGCTTCATGAGGTTAAAGAGGACTGTGATTCAGATGAAGGTCAAGCATTCCTTGGAGCTGTAGATTCAGATACTCAAGGCTGGTGCACAACTGTTCAAATCTTGGAACAGCCGGTGAAAATGAAAATGGACACTGGGGCAGACGTCACAGCGATACCTGAATCCGTCTTCACACTGCTTACCTCAAATAGCAACACTGGTCTGAAGAAAACACAAAAAACACTGATGGGACCAGGAAAGCATGTCCTGGATGTGAAAGGGGTATTTTCTACCAGCATCTCCAGAAATGAGAAAAAAATTGAGGAAGACATCTATGTAGTAAAAAAATCTCTTCACTCCACTCCTGGGCAGACATGCCATTGAAAAACGTATCCTTGTTGCAAGACTGGATAATATCACAGAATGTCAGTGGCAAAAGAAATATCCAGAACTTTTCACAGGTTTAGGTGAGCTGAAAGAGGATTACTGTATCAAGTTACAGCCCAATGCAACACCTTACTCTGTGAATGTAGCAAGAAGGGTCCCAGTACCATTGATGGAAAAAGTTAAAGAGGAGTTATCTAGGATGGAGAAGCTCGACATCATCAAGAAGGTGGAGGGACCTAGTGACTGGTGTTCGGGTATAGTTCCAGTACTTAAGCCTGACAACACGGTGAGAATTTGTGTCAACCTGACAAAACTGAACAGCGCCGTCGGATGAGAGAAGTTTATTTTGCCGTCAGTAGACCACACACTAGGCCAGTTAGGTAGAGCAAAAATCTTCACAAAGATAGATGTCAATTCTGTATTTTGGCAGATCCGTTTGGCTGAAGAGTCCCAACCGTTGTCCACCTTCATCACGCTATTTTGGCATTATTCCTTATTCCTTCCTTTATTCCATCCTCATATATGGAAGTTCTCCTGAGGAACATGATATCAGACTTGACGCAGCATTAAAGAAGCTCCAAAGTGCTGGGCTAACGCTTAACAAAAAGAAGTGCGAATTTGCAAAGACAGATATCAAGTTCCTAGGCCACAAGCTATCCTCAGATGGTTTACAGCCTGATCCAGACAAACTGGCTGCAATTCAAAGTATGCGTGAGCCTACCAATGTGTCTGAGGTACGCAGCTTTCTTGGAATGATGAACCAATTAGGGAAGTTCATTCCAGACCTGGCCAATAAAACAAAGCCCTTGCGAGATCTCCTCTCACAGAGAAGTCTGTGGGCCTGGGACGCACCACAGCAGGAGTCATTCGCATTGCTAAAAAAAGAGCTTATCACAACACCAACTTTAGCACTCTTCGATCCAAGCAAAACTAAAGTCACAGGAGATGCGTCATCCTTTGGTCTGGGAGGAGTGATTTTTCAAAAGTCCAGTGATGCATGGAAACCCATTGCATATGCGTCTAGAGCATTAACTCCAACTGAGCAGAGATATGCTCAGATAGAGAAGGAGACCCTAGCTCTTGTTTGGGCATGTGAATGTTTCAGCTGCTATCTCATTGGGAAACATTTCCTTCTCGAGACGGACCATAAGCCACTTCTGAGCTTACTGAGCACAAAACATCTGGATGACTTACCACCAAGGCTGCAAAGGTTCAGAATGAGACTTATGATATATTCTTACGAGATCAGTCATGTTCCAGGGAAACAGTTCACAACTCCAGACATGCTGTCAAGGATGCCCTCCATGAGTGATGTAACGGATGCTGACTCAACTCTCATGGAAGACACTAATATTTACCTCTCCCAAATAGGGAAAA
>NW_015505390.1:1501387-1503884 GCF_001515645.1 Sinocyclocheilus grahami | reverse complement strand
ATTTTGGCAGATCCGTTTGGCTGAAGAGTCCCAACCGTTGTCCACCTTCATCACGCTATTTTGGCATTATTCCTTATTCCTTCCTTTATTCCATCCTCATATATGGAAGTTCTCCTGAGGAACATGATATCAGACTCGACACAGCATTAAAGAAGCTCCAGAGTGCTGGGCTAACGCTTAACATAAAGAAGTGTGAATTTGCAAAGACAGATGTCAAGTTCCTAGGCCACAAGCTATCCTCAGATGGTTTACAGCCTGATCCAGACAAACTGGCTGCAATTCAAAGTATGCGTGAGCCTACCAATGTGTCTGAGGTACGCAGCTTTCTTGGAATGATGAACCAATTAGGGAAGTTCATTCCAGACCTGGCCAATAAAACAAAGCCCTTGCGAGATCTCCTCTCACAGAGAAGTCTGTGGGCCTGGGACGCACCACAGCAGGAGTCATTCGCATTGCTAAAAAAAGAGCTTATCACAACACCAACTTTAGCACTCTTCGATCCAAGCAAAACTAAAGTCACAGGAGATGCGTCATCCTTTGGTCTGGGAGGAGTGATTTTTCAAAAGTCCAGTGATGCATGGAAACCCATTGCATATGCGTCTAGAGCATTAACTCCAACTGAGCAGAGATATGCTCAGATAGAGAAGGAGACCCTAGCTCTTGTTTGGGCATGTGAATGTTTCAGCTGCTATCTCATTGGGAAACATTTCCTTCTCGAGATGGACCATAAGCCACTTCTGAGCTTACTGAGCACAAAACATCTGGATGACTTACCACCAAGGCTGCAAAGGTTCAGAATGAGACTTATGATATATTCTTACGAGATCAGTCATGTTCCAGGGAAACAGTTCACAACTCCAGACATGCTGTCAAGGATGCCCTCCATGAGTGATGTAACGGATGCTGACTCAACTCTCATGGAAGACACTAATATTTACCTCTCCCAAATAGGGAAAAACTTCACTGCTCCAAAGAGCCGCCTAGACAACATTCGACATGAGTTAAAGAAAGACCCTGTATGCAGCCAAGTAATGAGGTTCCATGAGCATGGATGGCCGAGAACGGTGCAGGGCAACGACAAACTCAGACCTTACTAGTTGGAAAGAGACATGATTTCCATCCTCGATGGACTGCTTCTACATGGAACAAGGTTGATAATCCCTGCCTCACTCCAAAGTTCAGTTCTGCTTCACATTCATCAGGCACACCAAGGAATTGAAAAATGTTGCAAAAGGGCAAGACAGTCTGTGTGTTGGCCCGGCCTGAGTTCACAATTGCGAACTATGGTGCAACAGTGTGATGAATGTAGAAAGGCTTCCATGACGGCTGTAGAACCGCTACAACCTACAGACTTTCCACCGTATCCATGGCAGAGAGCGGCTACAGACTTGTTTGAACTAAAGGGAAAAAAGTACCTTTTAACTGTCGATTATTATTCAAGAGATATCGATGTGGCCAAATTGGCATCAACTATAATCCGCAACAATAATCGAACATCTGAAAGCAGTGTTTGCATGGAATGGGGTGCCTGAGATACTAATATCTGACAATGGGCCACAGTATAGCAGCGCCGACTTCCGGGAGTTTTCAAGAGAGTATGACTTTAAGCACATAACAAGCAGCCCATGGTATCCACAAGGAAATGGTGAAACGAAAGAGCGGTACAAACCGTCAAAAAGCTCCTGGGAAAAACATCAGATCCATTCAAAGCTTTGCTTGCATACCGCTCTACACCACTTGCAAATGGCTACAGTCCAGCGAAATTGTCAATGGGCAGAAGACTGAGAACAGGCTTACCAACTCTGCCGTCTCTTCTCACACCAAAACTTCCAGACGCAGACAAACTGAAACAGTTTGAATCCAGTCAACGTGCTTGCACAAGACATTCATTCAATAAGAGACATAGAGCAAGATCTTTGTCACCACTAAAACTGGACAGACTGTTTGGATTAGGGACCAAGCCATCCCTGGGAAAGTGATCCGACAGCAGGCCCCAAGGTCGTTTGTCTTGAAAACCTTGCATGGAAATATTTGACGCAACAGACGGGCGTTGGTGCGACTCCACCACCCTGAAACAGATAAGGAGCAAGCAGTTGATTGGCCAGAGTTATTTGAGGCTGATCGTGTATCTGACAGTCAGATGCCAACAGTCCGTCAACCATCTCCAAGTTCGCAGTCTGCCATACCTACCCGACATGGAACTTACACAAGGTCGGGACGTTTGTCTGTTCCACCAAGACAAATTAATCTTTAGTTCATGGCCAGTGATCACAGAGGCAGAATAATCCTCTCACTGTGCCAGGAGTGCTCAGGTAGTCCACCCCTCCTTAGAAAGAAAGAAAAAAAAGGAGAAGATAATATTAATGTGAAAAAAACTGTGTGAAATGTATGATAATGTGAAAGACAAATTGTTGTGATAAAGGATGTTATTCAAGCAATAATTTTCCTGTACATTAGAGAAGCATAGCATGTATATGCTTAGAATTGGTTAAAAATG
>NW_015505390.1:1496739-1500898 GCF_001515645.1 Sinocyclocheilus grahami | reverse complement strand
ACATTCATAAATCGGGGATTAAACGTGGAGTTATGTTCTGTATGCTAAATATGAATATATAAACAAGCGTATGTGCACAGTACCTATAACTGCTCGTTGCATCTGCTTTCTGCTGATTGCTGATGGAGATTGACATGCTAAATGGCCGACTGACCATGTACACTCTCATTCATTTCAATCATGAACGTGATGTAGCAGTTCATTCAACTCCTTCACGAACGAGAAGATCTCTCGATCTCGTTCAGACTCAAAAGAAACTCGTTCAGTGAAGGGCGTATTCGTTCACTACATTCAACAAATCACATGCTCCGTCACATCTCAAACTCGAAGGCTATTTGCTTGAGGTTTAGTCATTCTTTGACAGGATGAAACAGCCCACAGAGCTACCCGGTTCACTGAACTGCGCATGCGCTGCCAATAGCGCCGCGCTGCTCTAGAGGGAGGAATTTCAGTGAACGAGAAATATGAGTCAATGGATTACGTAAACGAGAATGATTCGTTCACCTAAAAGATTCATTCAAAAATAACGATTCGTTCACGAATGAAACATCACTAATTTTAAGTATTATTTTTTAAAAATCCATATAATTTTTAAATAGATGTTTATTTATTGAGGTATTATACTTTATAAATATACATTATAAATAAAAACTTAAATAAATGTATAACATTAATATGTAAATGACAGTTTAAAGGCACGATATGTAATTTTCGCCGCTAGAGGGCGCATATATTCAAAACAAACAAAGAAACAAAGGCGTAGTTTGATGACGCAGTGACTGAGTGTGGAATCATGGGAGTTGTCGTCTTCATCCCCACAGCCGATGTAATCCGACGGGACTCGGGCAGAAATCATGTTCATGGATGAGCTAATGATTTATTAACGTAGTAGAATGAAGCAGGGTGAGGCTGAAAGCCGTCGAAGCGAAACGAGGCAGCTGAACGAGCGTGACATACGTACGGATCGAAAGTAGCGGAGCTTTTATTATGCCACAGTCGACTGCTTCCGCTCCTTCCGGTCGTGCGTATGTGGGGTAAAGCAGCCCTGTTTTATCATACTAGATACATTTGAAAGTTCTGTTATAATGCTACTCTGTGCGGTCATTACCGGTCTATTAAAACGCACAACATATTAAAGCATCTTTGGTACTTTCATGTTTTCTACAAAATAAAACCGGAAATCGAGGGTGTATGACGTCATTGGCAGGCGACACAATGAAACTATGGACACGCTTCGTGTTACTAGATAAAATTGCTTTTCTCTGGATTTAAACATTCTTCAAAACATTTGGGATAATGTAAGTACACAAGTCAGCAAAATATATAACACTGTTCTAGTGGTTTTTGGATGTTTTAATAAAAAAATCTTACATATTGTGCCTTTAAGTAAAAACAAGAAGAAATTGCTTTAGTAATTTAAGCACTGCTTTTAATGGTCAACTAGTTGGTGCAGAACGAGTACTCGACTAGTCGATTACTTGTGCACATTTCTAATACAAGTGTCTGATTAGATTACATTATGATCTGGGCTGTTATCAAGGGTTGCAGGTTAAATCTCAAGTGTTTAAGATATATAAACCGCAGTTACTGAGCCTCACCACCTTGATCTTTCAACACTATTAAAGTTGAGCATTGTGCTCTTGTTCTCATGACCCAGCTGTTAGTTACGACATTGCCCTTTAGCAGACGCTCCGTTAAAGTGTAGTTTACACTCTTATAATGCACTTGCATGATGCTTTTACACTGTAATTACTGCAATTACATGTAGTATATTGCAAAGGGGCACTTATTATAGGTATATACAGTGGGGAAAAAAAGTATTTAGTCAGCCACCAATTGTGCAAGTTCTCCCACTTAAAAAGATGAGAGAGGCCTGTAATTTTCATCATAGGTATACCTCAACTATGAGAGACAAATTTATAGGCCGATAACGGTGTCTGTTTGTATCTAGTGCTAGCTTCCATTCCCTGGATATCCTTGTTAAATAAAGTGCAGGTTATCACAGCACAATTGTGAGTGTGAAAATTATTTTGCATAACTTACATTTCAGACACAACAATAATAATAATAGTAATAATAATTTTATTTTATAATATTTTATTGTTATGGATACATTCTAATCATATTATTATTTTATGAAAAATGTGCAGTCAAGTAAAATTATTATTACATTTATTCCCTAACTAATTATTACATTTATTCCATATATTTACCTATTATTCAGATTTAATTTTTTATTTAAATATAATTTGTTACAGGAAAACAATAAGATATATATATTTTTAATTATTATTTAAAATAAGTTTAAATACGTTTTTAGAAAGTTTAAATATGACTGAGAAATCAAATGTTTGCGTGTTTCTTTTGTAGGAATAGATGCAGGGAAACAGCTCAGCTTCTTCCCTTGTGTTCGTCTCCTGCTGGCCTGCATCCAGCCACCTGCTGTCTGTCCCTCCTCTTGCTCTCTTTCTCTCTTTCCCTTCTTTCCATCTCTGTTCTTCTCTCTTTCACTCTTCTTGTGAAGCCCTGCAGCCGTGCGCTGCCCCCTGCCTCCTCAGAGAGAGGGAGAAACTAGGGCTCCAATTAACACAAGTAATTAGGGCTTTATCTTTCTCCCCTCCTCCCATTCTCCACCTGTCTCTCTCTCTTTCTGTCTGCCTTCTCTTTTATTCAGATATTTTAGCTCTCATTCTGTGTGTGATAGTGTCACTGACACCTTCTCCACTGTGCTGTGGCTCTTGTTGTTGGACGTGTGACAGAAACAGGGTATGACGCTATTGTGAATGTATTTACTCAGTGCAACTTATAACATCCAAGTGAAAGATATAACACCAATATGTCAGGAAAAAATAAATAAAAAAACAGGATCACCCCCCTCCTAAAAATGACTTGTAAACTCAATCAGGTGTAGTTAATCACCTTCTCAATGGCGCACCATTTGACATTCAACTGTGATCAGCTGTGGTCATTTTGATTAGCTCAGCATGAAAAGAGCTTTCCTGGAACATTTCAGTCCTTGGTAATACAACTG
Source organism: Sinocyclocheilus grahami (assembly GCF_001515645.1). Classification (NCBI taxonomy): domain Eukaryota; kingdom Metazoa; phylum Chordata; class Actinopteri; order Cypriniformes; family Cyprinidae; genus Sinocyclocheilus; species Sinocyclocheilus grahami. The sequence goes on along the minus strand of NW_015505390.1, from coordinate 1,497,867 downwards.
AAGCAAACAGTCAACTATGGGTGGCAAGGCACTGCCAAAGATCTCTGGGATACATTTGTGGACAGGCACAAGTCAGGAGATGGATACAAAAAAAATTCAAAGGCTTTATCAATGCCTAGAAGCACAGTGAAGTCTATTATTAAGAATTGGAAGGTATTTGGAACAACACAGACTCTCCCTGGATCAGGACATCGCTCCAAACTGGATGAAAGAGCAGGAGGAAACTGGTCAGACAGGCTACCAAGAGGCCTACAGCAACTCCGAAGCAGTTGCAGGAATTTGACAAAGAGTGGTCATTGTGTGCATTAGGGCTGTCAAAATGACTGAAAAACTAAATTCAAATTTTCCACTTAAATATTATCAAAATATCTAAATTATATTCACATTTGAATGTGGATTTTTTTTTTATTTTTATTCGACGAATATTCAAAATTTGGAGGGGGGGGGTTTGACAGCCTTAGTGTGCATGTGACAACAATATCACAAATTCTCCACGATTGTGGCTTGTTTCTCCTCACGAAAGGCCACATGCAGTCATGACTGAGTTTTGACAAAACACACCTTAAAGATTCTGAAGCAGATGAGACTAAAATTTAATTATTTACACACCAAAACAATATGTCTAGCAGAAATCCGATACAGCTCACCATCCAAATAACGGCATTCCTACAGTAAAGCATTGAGGTGGTGATATCCTGTTATGGGGGTGTTTCTCTGCAGCAGGGACTGGAGCACTTGTCAGGATAGAAGGAAAAATGGATGGGGCAAAATACTGTCAAATTCTTGAGGAAAATCTGCTGCCCTCTGCCAGAAAGTTGTCAATGGGAAGAAGGTTTACCTTCCAACATGACAATGACCCAAAACACACAGCAAAACTGACCACACAGTGGATAAAGGAGAAAAAAGCTGAATGTCCTTGCATGGCCTAGTCAGAGCCCGGACTTAAAAAAATATGTGGAATGACTTGAAGACTGCAGTCCACAAACGGTCACCATCAAATTGAACTGAACTTCAGCAGTTCTGAGATGGTCCTCACTGCAGAAAACAAGATCCAGGGGGCGTGGGTGGATCCAGATCCAACTCCTCCCACCTTACCTGTACCTAAACCTTCCCGTCTCCCCCCCCTGA
>NW_015505390.1:1485387-1496716 GCF_001515645.1 Sinocyclocheilus grahami | reverse complement strand
TTCAACTGTGATCAGCTGTGGTCATTTTGATTAGCTCAGCATGAAAAGAGCTTTCCTGGAACATTTCAGTCCTTGGTAATACAACTGAAGCAAACAGTCAACTATGGGTGGCAAGGCACTGCCAAAGATCTCTGGGATACATTTGTGGACAGGCACAAGTCAGGAGATGGATACAAAAAAAATTCAAAGGCTTTATCAATGCCTAGAAGCACAGTGAAGTCTATTATTAAGAATTGGAAGGTATTTGGAACAACACAGACTCTCCCTGGATCAGGACATCGCTCCAAACTGGATGAAAGAGCAGGAGGAAACTGGTCAGACAGGCTACCAAGAGGCCTACAGCAACTCCGAAGCAGTTGCAGGAATTTGACAAAGAGTGGTCATTGTGTGCATTAGGGCTGTCAAAATGACTGAAAAACTAAATTCAAATTTTCCACTTAAATATTATCAAAATATCTAAATTATATTCACATTTGAATGTGGATTTTTTTTTTATTTTTATTCGACGAATATTCAAAATTTGGAGGGGGGGGGTTTGACAGCCTTAGTGTGCATGTGACAACAATATCACAAATTCTCCACGATTGTGGCTTGTTTCTCCTCACGAAAGGCCACATGCAGTCATGACTGAGTTTTGACAAAACACACCTTAAAGATTCTGAAGCAGATGAGACTAAAATTTAATTATTTACACACCAAAACAATATGTCTAGCAGAAATCCGATACAGCTCACCATCCAAATAACGGCATTCCTACAGTAAAGCATTGAGGTGGTGATATCCTGTTATGGGGGTGTTTCTCTGCAGCAGGGACTGGAGCACTTGTCAGGATAGAAGGAAAAATGGATGGGGCAAAATACTGTCAAATTCTTGAGGAAAATCTGCTGCCCTCTGCCAGAAAGTTGTCAATGGGAAGAAGGTTTACCTTCCAACATGACAATGACCCAAAACGCACAGCAAAACTGACCACACAGTGGATAAAGGAGAAAAAAGCTGAATGTCCTTGCATGGCCTAGTCAGAGCCCGGACTTAAAAAAATATGTGGAATGACTTGAAGACTGCAGTCCACAAACGGTCACCATCAAATTGAACTGAACTTCAGCAGTTCTGAGATGGTCCTCACTGCAGAAAACAAGATCCAGGGGGCGTGGTTGGATCCAGATCCAACTCCTCCCACCTTACCTGTACCTAAACCTACCCGTCTCCACCCCCTGATCCCTAAACCCACCCATCTCCACCCCCTAAATGTGGCTCCAACCACGCCCCCTGGATCTTGTGTTCTGCAGTGAGAGGCTACTGGCAGTTTTGCAAAGAAGAGTGAGCAAATATTGCAAAGTCTATATGTGCAAAGTTAGTAGAGACAGAGACATATCCCAACAAACTAAAGGCTGTAATAAAGCAAAAGCTGGTTCAACAAAATACTGACACAAGGGGGTGATCCTTTTTCCAACTCAGTGATTCTGTGTTTTTTTTCTGATATGTTGTTGTTTTATCTTTTACTTGGATGTTATATGTTGCACTGAGTAAATACAGCTTCATTTCAGGCTGCAAAGCAACAAAATGTGATTATTTTAAAGGGGAGTGATTATTTTCTGTACCCACTGTATACGGCCTTTAAGGTTTAGATTTAGAAAAATATATGATAACGTAAATTGTGATAACATGATGTGTTAACGAAACAAGTGATTAAAATCTCTTCCTATAAATTCTAAGTTTTTGTCCTAACCAGACATGACCGTGGTCGACAGGTGACAAGTGTAAGGTTATTACATTGATTACTTTTTATTTCTGTAGCATTGTGCTGGTTGTCCCCGCCGACTGCGAAATCTCTGTGAAATGACAGTCCTGTCATAACCATACATTAATAACCATACATTAAAACTTGGCATATTGTGTCAGGTTAGGACATAGTGTTGGATCAGTTTTTTCTCAAAATGTTAAAATCTACTAGAGTAGGTAGAAATGTTAAAAGTACTAGAACAGGAAGACAAAAACATACATATCAATTATTAAACTTGTGAGAAAGTTTGTATTTTTGTCTCACTGGATAGCTATTATGATTTGGGTCAGGCATATATACTGTATATATATATATATATTTATATATATATATATAAATAAATTTTCAATTCAGCTGTCTTTGTATAGCGCTTTTTACGAAACAAATCATTGCAAAGCAAATTAAATTTCTACAATATTTAGTGGTAGCTTATCAGTGGTGACCATCAGTTAATGTACATATGGCAGAAATGTATGGAAAAATCCACACACACACACAGACATTTACTCACTACACCTGTTCCTCCCCACCTCACCTCACCTCCCCTCTCCTACTCTCTCTCTTTCCTTCTCTCTCTGATGTTGTTCTTATTGTTGACAGTTGTGTGTTTCATGTCTAAATGGTTCTGTCTCTTCACCTCCAACATTCACTTCCCTCTCTCCTTTTAATTCCTCCCTCCTTCTCCCTCTTTTATACGTCACTCCTGTATACGTCACTCCTCCCTTCTCTTGTGTATCGATTCAACCTTGTTTTCTCTTATCATCTCCACTGCTTTTGTTCACTGCGCTGCCATCACTCCATCAATCGTTTGATTTCACTCTATCCATCCTCACATCTCCCCCTTCACCTCTCATTCCCTTCCTCCCTCTCTCCCTCCCCCTCTTCTTTTTCTTTTCTTCCGTTTTGTCTTCACAGTCACTGTATCCATCAGATTCTAGACAGTGTCCATCATATTCACCAACATGACATAGTGCACAGGGACCTTAAGGTCAGTATGTAGCTCACACACTGCCTGTATATAGCCTGTCTGTTTGCCCCTGCTTGCTCCTGTCTGTGTGTCTGTAGCTGTAGCCTGTCTGTCTGTCTGTCTTGTCTGTCTGTCCGTCTGTGTTTGGCATCATGGGCTTCCCCTAATCCATTGACTGCCTTCCCAAAATTCCCAAATCCTTACTTCCTACGCTTGATGCCATCATGCAGATGATCAGAACTTGTGGATATTTTTTGCTTGTGAGGTTTTTCTTTTTTATTGCTCCCTCGACTATTACTTTTAAAGGGATAATCCACTCAAAAAGAAAAATTTTGTCATTATTTACTCATCCTCATCTTGTTACAAACCTGTATGCATTTTTTGCATGTCCACAGAAGACAGTAAGCCAAATAGGTTTGGAATGACATAAGGATGAGTAAATGATAAGAACTATGCCTTAAATTATATTTCAATTAGAGGTCGACCAATGTATCGGTTTTGCCGATTAATCGGCACCAATAGTTGATTGTTGGAGTTTTCCAGGTTGCGTCCATTGCTGGAGCAGCTGAGAAGGGTCTGCTGTCATTACACAGTGCGAGAGCGACCTCTAGTGGTTGAAATCACTGACAGCACATGCTATTTGTTTAGACACGTGATACTGCACGCTGAACAGAGCGGGAAACTTCAGACGTGGATTTAAATGCAGCCGACAGAAAATCCTGCCGCGCCACAGAGCGCCATTCACATAGTTTTCCTTTAAATTACATTATATTGGTCCCGAATCATTGTTAATGTACATAATGAATATTTAAAGATGCATTTTCAGTAAAGTCTGTGTGCTTCATTTATAGAGCTATAATAAAGGTTGCGCTTTCTCTTTCCGTTTGCTTCCTTTTTTAAACACCAAACTTCAAACTCATCTATGCCAAATTGTTCATTATTGAAGTAAACTTGTGTCCGTTTGGTGATTAAATAAACTGTTTTAGACTGTTGCTCGAGTTGAACGCGACACGTCCGGAGTGTGTGTGATACCGGTGAGTTCTCCTAGACTCAGCGCAATCATTGTTAATGTACATAATGAATTGTGTATTGTGCATTTTCAGCTAAACGTTTGTCTTTCTATGGCTCTAATAAAGTCTGTGTGCTTCATTTATAGAGCTATAATAAAGGTTGCGCTTTCTCTTTCCGTTTGCTCCCTTTTTTAAACACCAAACTTCAAACTCATCTATGCCAAATTGTTCATTATTGAAGTAAACTTGTGTCCGTTTGGTGATTAAATAAACTGTTTTAGACTGTTGCTCGAGTTGAACGCGACGCGTCCGGAGTGTGTGTGATACCGGTGAGTTCTCCTAGACTCAGAGCTGCGCTTTTATTTTGATTAGATAATCATCAAGTGTTCAAGAATAGAAGAAGTTAAAGTGTGAGTAAAGTATATCCATATGTATATCATTTTAATGCTATAGCCTTTGTGTATATATTTAAAGATGTGCATCTTTAAGCATGACAGTTGAAATGAAATGGTAACACTTTAAAATAAGAGTAATAAGATTAATGAAAGCTGTGTAAGTATTGTTCCTTGTTAGAGTGTTATTTTCAACATTTGCTATTACTATTTTTTTTTTTTTACTACTAGTATGGTTCAGTACTGTATTTGTTAATAAAGCACTATTTACTAGTATCAATTTTAAAACTATCGGTTAATTAATCGGTATCGGCCAGTGTGGTCCAACCTAGCTATCGGTATCGGCAAAATCCACTATCGGTCGACCTCTAATTTCAATGAATATTTAGGCTATAGTATTATGGCGTTTTTTTGTATTAACATCCTTAAATTACTATAAGTTAAAGCGATGTACCATGTTGTCTATGTCAAAAACACTGGACAAACAGTTTTTTGTTGTAATAGGATCCTATTTTAAAGGTTTAATTAAATTTTAATCATTTAATAAATTTTAATCAAATGCATGTCTGAACATTTAACTGTTTTAATAATTTAATAATTTATCTATTTATTTATTTTTACAATAATATGGCCCTATGAAATGTTTAATTTTTTCCAGAAATTGTTGTCCATTTAAATTTTTCTGGATTCTGTGTTTTATGATTTAACGCAAATTTATTATGAAAAACTTTATTAATTTAATTAATCTTTTAAATATAATTAATTTTTTGGCAAACAAAGTGCTGCACAACAATGGCTAAAACATTAAAACATGGGCGACAAATTGTATAATGTTACGTAATATTCCTTAAAAATAATGTTTCAACAAACTATATTATTGTCATTACTCTGTTATTACTTTGAGAAGTGTATGTTCTACTAGTTAGTATCAACAGTATTATGAACTGCCAATCATTATCTTATTTCAGACAATAGTAGGTTTTACTGTCTCTTCACAGATACAGTATTTGTAGATTTGTAATTTTACTTCTCAGTGAAGATTCTTGCAAAAGTTAGTGGTTAAATTGCTTCTCTACCTTATGAAGGGTGGAAGAAGAGACTCGAATACTGTAATATTTAGTAATGTGAGTACAGGGAATAAAGATAATATTAGAGAAGGCAGCACAGTGAGTTTCAGTACATTTTTAGACATTTTAATGTCCACAGCCGTTCTTTCAAATGGAGATTTTGTGCTGAAACACAGTGACACTTCCTGTCTCACCCCTACACATGCACACAAAATCACACAGTCATACACACATCTTCTCTTGCAGACCAGCCATGATCAGCAGCTGACACTGGGGGAGGTGTGAAGAAACACACACACACGCACACACTATGATGAATGCACAAAACCTTACATGCTTTTAAATATATAAATGTCCCTATATGCATTCATATATTTAACGGCAGAGTAAACCGACAGATTCACTCTCAGAAATGGCTTTATTCAGAAATGTCTTACGCTTGCCGTGACCATATGTCATGCTCCGTGGTCTTTTAATGGGAGACATTTAGAGAGCAAATGCAATACTTTAATTTACAGCTCTGAACTTAACTGCCATGCCTTATCTTTACACACATGCCCGTAAACTCATGCAGTGCACACTGCACATGGATAATAATAATCACAGCTATAACGGTATAATAAAACTTGTAATTATTAATTCTAATGAAATTATTGCCTACACTACAATTAAAAAATTTGGGTCAGATTTTTTAATTGTTTTTGAAAAGTCTCTGATACTAATATTACAATTTCAAATAACTGTTTTATATTTGAATATATTTTAAAATGTAATTTATTCATGTGATGGCAAAACTGAATATTCAGCGGCCATTACTCCAGTCTTCAGTGTCAAATGATCCTTCAGAAATGATTCTGATTTGTTGCTTAAGAAAAATGAAAACAGCCTAAACTCAAACCGCAATCACATTACACTCTCATGACACTATATTTATCAAAGGCAGCATAGAGATACAGCTGTGGTACTCTGTATGGTTTTCTTCTCGGTTTAATTTCCAAAACCCTATTTTACTGGCCTAGGGAAGAGGAGAAGAGTAGAGCTGCAAGCAGCAATTAGCAGAATCAAGCTGCCATTTTCCAATAGACGCTGGATTTTCAGCAGCCATTACTCCAGCCTTCAGTGTCACATAATCCTTCAGAAATCATCCTAAAATGCTGATTTGGTGCTCAAGAAACATTTCTTATTTTTATCAAAGTTGACAACAGTTGTGTGGCTTAATATTTTTGTGGAAACCATGATACGTTTTTCTGGATTCTTTGATGAATAGAAAGTAAAAATGGGCATTTATTTAAAATAGAAATCTTTTGTAACAATGTACAAGTCTTGACTGTCACTTGCAATGTGTCCTTGCTAAATAAAAGTATTAATCTCTTTAAAAAAAAATAAAACGTTTGAATGGCAGTGTATGTAAATGCAGTTGTGTTGCATTCTTTTGGCTTTTTAGTTGATATCAGATCCATTCGGTGAGCAGTTCATGAGAAGATTTTTGCCTTCAAGAAAAAATAGGCTTCCTTGAGGCTTATTATTATTATTTGAAACTAAAGTTTAAAGCTGTTCATACACAATAATATGTGGAAAAGCAATAGGAAACTTACACTGGATTCGTAAATATTTGAATCTATTATCTGTTTACCACTTTTACACAGAATCGTAATAACCTTACTGTATCCAAAAAAAGGTATTTTGGTACCTGTTATATTTTGCGGTAATTTTATGGGACAGGTCCTACATATGTTGGCATAAGAAAATAAAAGGAAACTCAAAAGATGCAAAGCATTGCCTCCATATAATAATGTTAATATTGTACCCAAATTTAAATAGATCACAATTGAATCAATTTATATTAAACAAGTTTTCAGTTCTGAGGGGATGTTTTGCATTCTAACTATTGAAATCAACTTGCGGTTTTGCAACTGTTTAAGTGTTTTTTTTATTTATTTTTTATTATTATTATTTCAGTTATTGTATGCTAATATTTAGCTACATGGAGGCAAGGCTTGAGTCTAGAGAGAGATACCCTTCCCGTTCCCTTTTAAATTTTTACCTGCCCCAAATACCCCTCACCCCTGGCCTGTGCACGGGACTGTAGCGCTGCTCAGACTAACCTCCGCCCCCTGCTGTTTGCATGCAGTCACTGCATCCAGCAGATCCTGGAGGCGGTGCTTCACTGCCATCAAATGGGCGTGGTGCACCGAGACCTGAAGGTAAGTGACGATTGTGATGTGTGTGAACTTGTGTATGTGCTCATAAACTTGCTATGTGGAAATCTGTGCCTACTGCTGTGTCGATTTGAAGGGGACTGACATAATTGCTGATAGGAACTCTTGGTCCCCCTGCGAAAATGGGTGGAAAAAAGATTCAGAAATGCATGGGAGGTCAGTCCGATTTCACACAGTGATAGTGCATGGCGTGCATGCTTGAGTGTTGCTGTGTTTGGCCATTGCTGGTAATAAATTCACTTTCATGACTGTACAGGTAAGACTGAGCTAATTGGACTGACTTAAAGAGCTACATTGATTTTAGTTTATTGATCAAGACAAATGTCTCTTTTGCACTTCAACAGTGCCCCCACTAAAATGACTTATGCAATTATTATTATATAATAATATAAATAAAAATAGACCAAATTTTATTAACTATGACAATGTAACTCTTATCTAGATTGCTTTTATTGACCAGAGAGTCAGTGTAGACATCAAGGTCCCAGTCTCAGACCAGTCACCATGTTCAGGTTTGAGTGCACTGCAATGCCATTTGACTGCTCCCTTCTGACCTTTGACCTTCTCTAAAACGCAGTGTGCTTCTGGGAAGTGTTGTTCCTAGACATAATTCAGCTATACTGTCACGTTACCTGGCATGCTTTGCAGTTGGATTAGAGTGCGAACTGGCCAGAAATTAGCCTAGGATGCTTATCGTAACTGCCAAAAAGCTCCTATGACTGCTGGACCAACACCGCTTCAGAATGCATGCTGCATGTTTATCTGTCGATAATAATCTTGTAAATTGTTCTTAATGTGGTTTGCTTGTTTGTATGTCTTGTATGCATGTATAAGTGGTTTGATTGTGACTTATATCTGTAATGTCACTTTATAAATACACATTTATCTGCAGGTTTTCTTCAAAATGCACTTTGTATTGTGTACTTTTATTTTTCCCCTGCGTCCTTTATTTAGAAACATTCTGCAGTCGGAAAGTTCAACCAAACCCACCATTCAACTAATATCTCACAGAATCGGATTTGGGTTGGGTTAGGTTGATTATGCACACTTAAAATGTGCGCGGGTTTTATGTTAAGAACATGAATATCTAGCCTGCCCTTATAGATCAGAGTTGCTAGCACTATGATTTATAAGATTATGTCTTGTGTGTGCTAGCGGAAGCATCAGGAGGCACTAGAGGGGATAACACATTATTAGCATCCTTCAGTGACAGAGAATAATGAGGATAGATAATCTGGGTCAGTTGGGAGGAAAACACGCACACGCACACGCACTCTTATTACCAGTGAAGACAAACATAGTTTTTTTCCCCTGCGTCCTTTATTTAGAAACATTCTGCAGTCGGAAGTCACACACACATGCTCAATCAATTCTAATTTTAAACACACACAGGTTATATTTCCTCTTTGTCCTCACAGGGGGCCATCCTCACCACCATGCTTGTGTCACGGAACTTCTCTGGTAAGTTATTCGGGTGTGATGAAGCTGCGAATTAACCTTTGAACTGTTTTGATTGACAGCTGAGTTGACGAATATGTGTGTTTTCTGATTGGTCTGTTCTGTGTATGTTCTTATGGTTCTCCAGGGCCATATGTCTGTGTCTTTTAGATCCCCACTCCGCCTTAATGTGCTTTGTTGTCTGTTGTCTGTCAAATAAATACTTTAAGCCTCTTGCTCTCATTAAAAATGTCCTTTGGGCAAGATTTGGGCTACACAGGGTTTATATATTTATACACCGATTTTGTGCCCCTTAAGTTGTACTTAAAGTGTTATAATGTTATTGCATTAGATATCAAGCCAAATGGTACCTAAAAAACAAATCATGCTAGAGAGTCTACTATTGCAGAATCAACAAAATTACATTTTGATGATCCTGCATAATAAGCCATTTAACCCCAAAATAATCACAAAAAACTCAGTGCTACTTAATTTTATTGACATAGTAGTGTCATCGAGAAACATGCATGAATAAGAAAATAAAGTTAAAAAAATTACATTTGATTATTCCATTTCTGAATACTTGATTATTAAACTTATGTGAAAAACTTCAAGTACTCTGCATTTCATTTGTATCTTTGTCCTATTGTTTGTAATTTGCTTCTTTGTTTCTGTTTAAAAATAATTATCTTGATTAAAAGTTTTGTATCATAATTTGGTAACAATATTTTTTTCTGTCATGTACATAATACATAATGTGGTAAATCTGTCCTAATTTTTAAAAAAAATGCAGGGTTTCTGCAAATTTCTGGAAATTACTGCCACAAAATCAGTCATTTTAAATGCAAAAATTACAAAAAAAGAGAGAAAAAAAGTGAAATCCTGGTGAGACTGGCTAGAGTGTTTCTCAGAACTAAGATGGGAACCAGTCTACATTAGAGCACATCGACTTCAATTGTATGGACCCAAAACTATTTTTCTTCAAAATGTCATACAGGTAAAAGTCATACAGGTAATACAACAACTTGATGGTGAGTAAATTATGACAGAATTTTAAAAAAATTTGTGAACTACAACTTAAATATCATTAATCATTTTAAACAAATTACCACTTATAAATGCCGCTTGGGTCAATATCTAATGTGATGGCATTGATACATTTGTAAGTGTGGTTTAAGTGTCCACATACTTTTTGGGACCACTCTCTGTATATATTTACTTTCTGCCCACCACTTACATACAACCTTTTCCTCTCCATCTTGCAGTTGCATCTTAGCTCTGACCTCACAGATATCATGCATAATACAAGATAACATGCATTTCGTGTAATTTACTGTCTCTCTCCGTCAATTCTCTTTTATTTGACTGCATCCTTAATGAAAATTCAAGCAGTTATCGCAGCACTTTCTGCCTTTTGAACTCATCTGTGATGCCAGGGCTCTGCTTGTAACCGCTTCAGATGATGGTCCAACAAAGGACATTGATAAATATATGTGGTTTTGAATGTTAGGAGGGATGATTCCCTCTGGGTCAGAGTCTTGTCTTTGTTGTACGTTGGTTGTAGTGAAAATATGGCTCTTGTTTGAGTGGGGATCGTTTTGTTATGAGCCACCTGTCTTTCAAAGAAAAAAAAAATAAAAGAAGAAAATTGGTTTAACGTGTTCTTATAACTGACAGTTTCTTCTCTCGTAGACTAATGAATGGTTCTCTTTCACTCTGCCCCCTTTCCTCTTTCCTCTCTCTCTCTTTTTGTTCCTCCCTCTCATTTTGTTTGTGATTGTGTGTGGGTGGGTATGTGTGTGTATGGACGTACACACTCCTGTGTGTGTTAGTGGGTAGCAGGCAGACCACGGCTCCCGCCTCGGTCACTGTGGCTGCGGCTGCAGTAGCCGCGGCTGCAGGCACCACAGCAGGGCTGGTGGAACAAGGTAGCGCCGCCCTATGGGGCCCAATTCCTCTGCCCCTTTCTGTCTCTGCGCTCCTCTGGATATTCCTCCCATTCTGTTATTCTCTATTCACAGTGTGCTCCACTGGTTTTTTGTCTTTTTCCCTTTTCTTTAACTTTTTATTTGATCTTTTCTCTTTCCCCTTTTTTTATCTGTTCTCTTTGCCTATTTTCCTTGAAATTTCTTGTTCTCTTTCTTTTACATTTTCCTCTATTTTTTCCTTTTCAATTCCTTTTTCACTTCCCATATCATCTCCTTCAGTTTCCTTTTCATTACCCTTATCTGTTTCCCTTCCCTTCCCTTCCCTTTTTTCTTTGTTTTCCCCTCTTTCCATTTTCCTTCCTTTTACCTTTTCCTTTCCTCTTCCCATTTTCTTACCCTTTTCCTTTTTACTTCTCTATTCATTTCTTTTCTCTTTTCCTGTTTGATTTCCGCTTTTCATTCTTGTTTTTAATCTTATTTTGTCTAATTAATTTCCATTTCTCCTCCCCCCCCTCCCTCCCTTTTTTTA
>NW_015505390.1:1426036-1483998 GCF_001515645.1 Sinocyclocheilus grahami | reverse complement strand
CCCCTTTTCAGTTTCGTTCATCTCTTCTACAAAAGAAAAGTGTTTGTTTTTCATTGTCCCTCAACATCCTCTTGTTTCCTTTCTGTCACTCACTAGTCCATGATTGTCTTTGCATGGGGCTAAAGCATGCATGATGACTCACCCTCTACCTGTCTTACCTGCTGTTTCTTCTTTTTCTTTCTTGTCCTTCACACTTTTGTGTCATTCAAATAATTTATCTTGTAGTTAATGTCTGATAACATATGTATCCGCTTATTGGTTCTCTCAGCTGTCTGTCATCATCATTTCATTCATCTTTTATTTATTTCACAGAGGATCTACACCAAGATCCATACATGATAAATGTATTTTCCCCTCCCGCTCTCCTTTGAGTCCTGTTCTCTCCATCATTTCTTTCTTTCATATGTGCCATAAATCACTGCCTCTTCCTTTTTCTGGTTTATTCTTATCCTCCTCCTCCTCATTGCTTTTCTTTGCCATTTTTATCTGACACCCATAAGTCATCTTCACTTTCATCCTCTGTATTCTTCCTTCCTTCCTTTACTCTGTCTTTAATATGGTCTGTGAAGTTGAAGTTCACCCCTGTTTTAATAGGGTGGAACAGTCTGCCTGCTGTTGTGCTGAATGCTGCATGGGAGGTTGGACTAATGCATGTTCACTAACTTGGGGGTGTGATGAGCTGAACAAATCTGGTGCACTTGTGCATGGTCAAAGCTTCTTGACAACTGTACTCACTGTATCTGAAGTTTTTTCTTTTTCTTTTCACTTTTAAGCCTTTTTTAGTCAGGATTTCATATTTAAGTGTATGGACCAGATGTAGAATTATGTAGAATTTCAGTTAACGTTACTTAGAGATACTTGATACACAGTATGAGGGGAAATCCATGGAAACAATATCTCATTTTGTTCTATTTTGGGCTATAGTGAATATACAGTTGCAGTATATTTGTTTTATTTTGCAGGGTTTCGCCTAGAGCACTACACTATGTCTGCAATTTATCAAAGTTAATCTCAGGCCTGTAATTAAACATTATAGTTGTAGTTTGATCAAGAACATTGAATCTGGAATCTTTTTCTTGCCCCTTACTTCAAAGATTTTTTAATTTATTTGTTCCAAAATGGCTTAAAATTGTGTTTTTCTATCAGTGGAAGCATCATTTTGACCAAACAGCCTTTGACATTTAAACTTATAGGGAAAAATGTGATCATTTAGAATTTCTTGATTTATCCAAGCAGCTGTTCTGGAGGAGAAGCCAGTGACATTGTTTTGCCAGTTACCTTTTTGAAAGGGCAAAAAAATATCGGGTTAAATGGTTTTCAGCTTTTCCTTTCCTGTTTTTTTTTTTAAACATAGAGTGCATCATGATGAGTGAGGTAGAAGGGTTGAGCTGGTACATTGAGCGTGTGCTGTGGCTCAATGTGAAGGCTGTGCTTCATGTTTGACGCTCCCTCCAAATGCCTGCAATCAAATATTTATGTAGTGCTGCCTCTCTCTGTTGTCCTCCTACTACACCCAGCCTGAGCAACCAGACTACTGCGCTATAGGCAGTTACACTACATATGGGACTGACACCTTGATCACTCCAAATCCTCATATTTGACTTTAATATGGTGCATTTAAGAGAATATATTTATTTAGTTATGTGGACACCCATTTCTTAGTTTGGGTGTTTCAGTGGAAGCTATTAAAACAGCAAATGATGGATCAACTCCCTATTTATGCCCATAGTTTTAAAGTTAAATGTTCAGAAAGTACAAATCAGTGACGAGTTCACATACTTTTTGTAATGTTGCAAAAAGCTGTGTTCTCATTAGATAATAATGCTGTTTTGCTTGTGCAACTGCTATGCATTGCACAAGATGCATTGAAATGTTTCAATATATGTAGATATAAATACATTTTAAGATATAAATATATTTTAATTCATAAAATTGTAATTATTAATTTATTTAATGTTATGTTTTTAAAAGCATCAGAGAACAATTGAGGACTAGGTTTTAGAGTAGTGAAACTGCTTACAGCCTGGCACAAACGTATTTGCCTGCTATTTTTTGCTAAACCTTGTTTGTGCTGACTCTCTGCAAAGTAGATCAACTCTGAGAAAAATGATGACTGTACTGAAAACAAGTTGACATTTTTTTGTTCTTGAGCCCCATATACAGCTCCATAGATAGTCGTTTAGCTTCAGCGTTCATAGAAACAGCACAAGAGACTCCGATATTTTGACCTCTTTTCCATTGCTCTTTCTTTTTCTCTCCATTCTCTCTTCCTCTCTTTCTCTTGCTCTCTGTGTTAATGGCAAGGTAAGGAGCTCCACTCACTTTAGAGTATTAGAGGTTACTTCACTACTCCTGCTCTTTCTACAGGGACGCATGCTCATTTCTTCTCCCTGATCTCTTTGGGCCACCGGATGGATGGATTGGCCCAGATACAGTTCTAGGAGGATCTGTATCAAATACCAACCTTGAGTGTCCCTGTTCTTTAGTTTATGACCAGAAATACAGCACATGTATTCATTTTAGACTTAATTGCTTGTGCAATCTCTTGCTATGTTGTACCTCTTGAATTTTTTTAAATGCACAATTCCAGCACACGCCATCTTAATTGACATAGCTGTATCTGTAGGATCATTTTACAAAATTTTCTAAATTACAGGGTTTTGCTGAAATTGAATTAAACGCACAATACCTTAGAAAGGTTAAGATAGCCTTCAAGATGTACAATAGGGATGGGCACAAGTACCAGTGTACTCGGAATGTAAATAATGAAAACACATTTGTTTCATAACTCAGTTTGATTGAATCAAAATATAAATGAATTGGGATTGCTTAAATGATCATATTTGCAGTACTTAAGTATAGAAAATTATTAATTGCTGTATAACCTGAGGGATGAAATTCAAAATCTCTTCTGTGCTTTATTAATAGTCTAACCAACTCTGGCTGTAAAAGTCTTTGAGCAAACAGACTTGCCAAATGAGTCTGTAATGGTGTTACTGTGATTTAATACAAAAAAAAAAGAAGTGATCTGAATGAACTGCTTTAAAGGTGCTTGAGAGAGTGTGTGTGCATTTATTTGCATATGTATTTTGAATATGAAATGGTACAAGAACCATCAATGAATGACAGTGATTGTGTCAAATGCTTCTTTTTACTCATTAATGATTGTTTTATATTAGGGCTGCACGATAAATCGCATGCGATATTTAACGTGCATCTTATCAGTAAAGCCGGTTCTGTAATCAGCTGTAAATCTCCATCACGTGCATGCTTTCACATTGAGCAGCATTAACTACACAGAGCCGTTGTTCACTGACGAGCTGCGCAAAACCACGTTCATATTCGCGCAATTTTTTGCAAAGCTCGTCAGAACTGTTCAATCTGAGGGGCCATGGGTGACACTTTATAATAAATCTTAATCTGTTTAAAAGTAATTGTTACTTTTATATAGTACTTAATTGGTCATTAGTTTTTGAACAAACAAACAAACAGTTAGGTATCATGAAACATTGAATTGTATTTAAATTTCATACACACTACCAAATAGAAAGTTCAAAATAACAGCATTTAAAGGGGTCATATGATGCGATTTAAATTTTTCCTTTCTCTTTGGAGTGTTACAAGCTCTTGGTGCATATAGAAGATCTGTAAAGTTGCAAAGACTAAAGTTTCAAATCCAAAGAGATATTCTTTATAAAAGTTAAGAGTCAGCCACACCTACCTAAAATGGCTCATTCTAACACGCCCCCACATACCTACGTCACTATCTGGGAAGATTTGCATAATGCCGCCCAAATGTTCACGCAAAGAAAGAAGGCGTAACTTTTATTTTCGCTGTAGTATTGTTGCTGCCGCCGCGTCGTGAAGGCGCTGTGTGCTTCATTGTGAAAGCGAAACTACTTTGTTTGGCCTTCCAAAAGAGGACGATATCGCTTCGTCATGCCTGGAGCTGATCCGTGCTGGTCGCTGAGGAAATACTTCAACTTTGCGCTGTGGATCACCGGATCGGCTTTCACCGTGGACGAAGCAGAGTCCAGCCCGGGGTCGTCACATGTGGTTGCCGCAGGCATCACAATATGGTAAGGGACGTAACATTTCCGTCACACTCTTGAGGAATTCTGCCAATCACAACGCACTGGATAGCTGGCCAATCAGAGCACACCTCACTTTTTCAGACCGATGAGCTTTGTAAAAATCGAAGCGTTTCAGAAAGGCGGGGCATAGAGGAGAAACAATAATGTACAGTATGTGGAAAATAAGGTGTGTTTTTTTTACCTTAAACCACATAAACACATTTCATTACACCAAATACACAAAATAATGTTCTTTTTAGCAGCATCATATGACCCCTTTAAAAAAAATTGTACTGACTCCAAAGTTTTGAACAGTAGTGTATATTCAAATTCATATCTACCTGTACTTTGACTGCTGATCTAGTAAGAGTTAAAGGGTTAGTTCACCCAAAAATTAAAATTAGGCTGCGTTTTACTTTACCCCCGAGGCATCCTAGGTGTATATGACTTTCTTCTTTCAGAAGAATCCAGTCGGAGTTATATTAAAAATGGTCTTTGATCTTTCAAGCTGTTTAATGCCACTCAGCGAGTGTTGCATTGCTTCAGTCCAAAAGAACTTTAAAAAAAAATCGCCCATCCATAAAAAAAAGTGTCACGCTGACCTCATACGTCATGCTCCCGGAACTGCTTCTGTGTACAACTGCTGGTGCAAGCTACATTAAAGTGATTATTACGTTTTGAATATGGATATTTTTCTTACAAAAACACATCGATTCGCTACAGAAGGCCTTTGTTCACCCCCCGCAGCCGTGGGAGACGCTTCTTTTTATGGATGGGCGATTTTTATTCAAGTTCTTTTGGACCGAAGCAATGCAATACCCGCTGAGTGGCATTAAACAGCTTGAAAGATCAAAGACAATTTTTAATATAACTCCGGACTGGATTTGTCTGAAAGAAGAAAGTCATATAAACCTAGGATGCCTCGGGGGTGAGTAAAACGCAGCCTTATTTTCATTTTTGGGTGAGCCAACCCTTTAAATAATGCATTGTTTATGACTCATGAATGAAATTTATTATAAAGTGTCATTGCAGAAATCTGGCTGTATCAGACTGATGAGTAGGCCAACACAGAATCTGCCTTCGCAAAATGTTCTGGATATTTTAGCAAAATTTGAATTCCTATTATTCACAAAGTTGTGTCCATCTCCTATTTTTCCATGTTTAAATCCATTCCATGCAATTCCCCCCCCAAACAAAGTGCAGAACCAAAAATCTGCAGATTCCGTCTGGGTCTAGTTATAGTTTGCAAGATTGTTAGTATGATTAATAATTGCAGTGTTATGTTTCATTTTAGGAAATATAGCCCTGGTTGAACTTCCTTTCCAGCAGGTTAATTGACCATTTGTAATAGGCAGTATGGTGTTGTTGATTTAACGTTTCTCTTATTTCCTCCCATTGTAGCAGCCAAGAGCTTGTTGAACAAAAAAGCAGACGTTAAGGTAAGAAGATCTGTTGAACTTCTGACCTCTGTGACCCAGACATGACCATATGTCTTCTCTCTTTTCACTACTCTATCGCTCTGCCCTGTTATCTTACTGGCTAATCTGTCAGTGCTTGCATAGAGTGTGTTCTTTATTGCATGATTGTGTTTTTTACACGAGTATTATTAGTTCATATTGTGTTTGATGTGTGTGTATGGGTGTGTTTGTTTTAGGACTTGAGAGTTTTTAAACCTGACCTCTGACACCTAAAATCACCTTATTAAAATACAGTATAATTCAGTATCGGTCTGATTAAGTCTAGTCAACCTCTCCTGAAAACTGATTTCACCTTACTGACAGATTTAAAAAATATTACAAAAATTTCAGAGATCTCTGTTTTTAAAGGGTAGTTCAAAGGGTAGTCATCATTTAGTCAATACTCATGTATTTCTGATTGTTATTTTTACATTAAACACTAGAAGAGTTAAAGTTAGCTTAGCATTAAATGTTTAAACTGCACTTTTTCATACAAGGAAAGCAGATGGTAAACAATGGCTGTCAAGCAAATGTCTGTCTGTTCTTCACACAAAGAATTCCTATATCTTCAGAAGACTTGTAAGGTAATTTGTGCATTGACAGCTAATGATTACCATCCACATTCATTGTAAGCAAAAGAGCAGGCAGCTTGGACATCACCTTTTGTGGTTCCATAAAAAAATTTAAAGGATTTAATCGCAGTCAAAATAAAAGTTTTATATATACACATACACATATATATGTGTGCTGTGTATATTTATCATGTATATATAAATACACACACATACATGTAAATATTTTACAAACTTATTGCAAAACTTACAAACACTGCATACACTACCGGTCAAAAGTTTGGGATCAGTAAGACTTGTAATGTTTTTTAAAGAAGTCTCTTATGCTCATCAAGGCTGTATTTATTGGATCAAAAATACAGAAAAAAAACATTAATCTTGCAAAATGTTATTACAATATAAAATAATGGTTTCTATTTTAATATAAATTAGATTTGAATGTATATTAAAATAGAAAAACTTTATTTTATATCATAATAATATTTCACAATATAATTTTTTTTCCTGTATTTTTGATTAAAAAAAATACAGCGTTGATGAGCATAAGAAACTCCTTTAAAAAATTTTTTTAAATTGTTCTGATCCCAAACTTGTGACCGGTAGTGTGTATATATATATATATATTTAGATATAATTTATATTATATTTTATACATAAATATAAAATTTTTCCTAAATATATACTTGCATGTGTGTGTATCATGTAAACACAAACTTTTATTTTGGATGCGATTAATCGTTTGACAGCCAATCTATCAATAAGACCATGTTTAAATCCAACGCCCAAGATTCCACACATTCGCATAGAAATATAAAAGTATAAACCTCGCGATGAGTATTTTAGTGAATTTTTATGGACTGTCTAGCAGTCATATGAGCATGGAAATACATGGTTATTTAGCTACCAAATAAAACCTACCTTTAACACACTTCCCCATATTTAAATCCATTCCACAGAATTCCACACATTAGAGCGAAAAGTAAAAATCGAGTGCGGATTACACAATGAACCTCGTGTTGAGTATTTCAGTGAATTTGCTAGGCTCTCTAGCTGACATAAGAGTGTGGAAATATAAGGTGTTACCAAACACTGTAACAAGCTCTATCATGGAGCCAGTGATACCACTGAAAGATGAGTCGAAATGAAAGTTTTATTTCCGTCAGCGCCTTTAGGCGTGTGGGAGACATTTAAGAATATGATATAACGACGACGGCTGTGATGCCATTGAGGAATCTATGGAATCTTCCACAAGAGCCAGAGTAATTTGATTCATGAAACAGGATTTTCAGAGATGAACTGCACATAACACTTAGGGGAGTGTTCGCAGACACACTCAAAACACATTTCTACCTGTTTCTACTTTGTCGTCACCCCCACTACCCACCTATGTGACTCACACCTGCTATCTCCATGTGTATGTATGTACGTGTGTGTGTGTGTGTGTTTGAGCGGAGAAATAGTTCAGTGGGAAATGCGACTCTGGTTCCAAGAATAGCCGTGAGTCTGAAACCCTGGAAAATCTGAGACTAAAATAGCAGCACAGCGCTCCTCTCATCACCTAGCAACAGGCTCCCCCACGTCCTCTCCACCCATTTTAAAATATTTCTTCTGTCCTTTTCACGATTACTTTGTTTTCTCTCCTTCCTTCACCTTTATGCTCCGTCGCCGTCTTCCGAGTTCAAGCTGAGCTGATCTTTATTTAGTCTCTGTCACTATTTTTTCAAATTAACTGAAGCTGACTTCCTCACTTTTTGTGTCTAAATCTTTGCACTACCGCTGGTTATGTAATTCTGCTTTGGAGGTGTTTTTATTTAGTTTTTTAATATGGCAGTTGCACCGATTGGAAGTTCAACCAAAGCACTTCTGAGAACATTCTGTGCTTAATATAACTCGTTCTTGGCTGCCCTTTTTTTAGGACAAAAAATATCACTGAACCACACAGACTGTGCTTGCTTCCTCTCTCAGCAACCCTGCCTGTCCTTGCACATCATTCCTACTTTGTGTAGCCCCTACGTTGTTTTCCCTGCTCCAGGTTCAGGGCCAAATTGTCTCTGAACGGTAACTGTCATATGTCACAAACAACTGACCCCGGCTCAGGTAACTTTGCTTACAACTGATCATTCCTCAGGTGCACTTCAACTATTCTTCTGCTAGTGGCATGTTTCTCTCTCCTTTTTCCTTCACTTGACCCACTACCCTTCCTTGTTCCTCTTCCTCCAAATTTCCTCTTGTACAGAAGAACCTTCAAGTCTACATATTGTCTTGCTCTGAACCCAGACCTTCACATGCACTCCAAAATTATTTTTCAAATCGTTTTCTTTGACTAAAATACACACAGCTCTGACAGCATTTGAGATCTCCTCCCAGCACTTTTCTCTTCACCCCAAATGAACATTAAACAAGTCAACAGCTACTTTTTTAGATACCGTCTCAGTTTCCACCATTTTTCTCACTTCTCTCCTTTTCATTCTCTCTGTAGAAGCGGAAGTCGAGCTCTACCATTCAGTACATGGTGAGAATCCTGTTTCATTTACACCCTTCTATTTTCTTTCGTCTTCCTCTTCTTGTACCTCCACCTACTGTACTGTTGCTAATGTGCAACACTTTCCTCTAAAGTCTTCCTGCATTTCTGTGGGACATAATGGAATGATGGCCAGTATAAAACATACTCAGACTGGTTCTATTTTTAAAAATCTGGGCCGTATTCCAGACGAAACTGGTGTAAATGCATCTGGTTTTTGAAACCACATATGTAAATTTTACTCCTCCCAAAATGTTAAAATAATAAACGTGTGAGAGCGTGTTATAGGCTATATGACATTATAGTCATATATGACTGTGCTAATGCAACATGCATCGCCGCGGACGAGTAGCTAAGTATCTCATCAGCAAGCCGACGCACAAACTGCCACGAATTAAACAAAGTAAGGGCCTGTTTACACCTGGTCATTTCATGCATTTTTGCTGATTGGATAGCTATCTGATTTGTTAAAACGTTTCCATTTACACTTGGGCACATAAATGTGTTGTCGCAAAACGGATATAAATCCGATCTTCAATTCCCGCGCTATATTTAAGTTTAACGGAGTTCAAGTCTACGAAATCAAAAGATAAACACTGCATTTGATTAATTATCAGCTCATTTCAAGATCAAAGACCGAAATAGGAGAGTGCGCGGCATCAGCACTGGAAAGATACGTTTGTCTTACTACTTTTAATGAAGATGATTGTGTGTTGACCGTCTGCGTCTTACTTTGTTTCATTCGCGGCAGTTTGCGCGTCGGCTTGCTGAAGAGATACTCAGCTACTCGTCCGCAGCGATGCGTGTTGCATTAGCGTAGTCTGACTAATGTCATATAGCCTATAACACGCTCTCACACGTTTATTATTTTAACATTTTGGGACGAGTAAAATTTGCATATGTGGTTTCAACAGCCAGATGTATTTACTCTGGTCCAGTTTCGTCTGGAATGCGGGCCAGACCACCTCCTGAAGTGGTTTGAGCGATCAAATTTATATCCATCTCGAATGTGTTTCGGGGGGCATTTACACCTGGTCTTTTTACAATCGGATAGCTATCCGATCATAAAAAACGCATGAAGTGACCAGGTGTAAACAGACCCTTAGACGCAGACGGTCAACACACAATCATCTTCATTAAAAGTAGTAAGACAAACTTATCTTTCCAGTGCTGATGCCGCACGCTCTCCTATTACAGTCTTTGATCTTGAAATGAGCTGATAATTAATAAAATGCAGCGCTTATCTTTTTATTTCGTTGACGTGAACTCTGTTAAATTTAAATATAGAGGGGGAATTGAAAATCGGATTTAAATCCGTTTTGCGACGACACATTTATGTAGCCAAGTGTAATTGGAAACGTTTTAACAAATCAGATAGATATCCGATCAGCAAAAACGCATGAAATTACCAGGTGTAAACAGGCCCTCAGCATCACAGACTGCCCACACTCTATCCACTGAGCACCTGATTCATATTATGTGATTGGCAGACTTCAACAGCTTTTCAATAGTAGAGGCCTGTTCACATCAAGAATTATAACAAAAACTATGTTCGTGTCCACACCTGTGGTTGAGAACGCTTGTAGAATTAGAACAAATACTAAAACTATATAGTTAAGCCCCTGATACACTTTTCGTTCTTTGCTGAGGGGTAAAAGAAGATGGAGCCTGCCTCTGACCAATGGTAAACAACAGCTTTGGAACTTTTGAAACTATTGTATGGAGCTGTTCTGGAAAGTTTGCTTTGGCAAGGTGTTTTGAACTCCCCACACTAACTTTATTTTGCCTTGATTTTGTTCAAAATCAGGTTTATTCTTTGATTTTGCTTGATGTATATCAGGGCCTTTAATAGTTCTCGTTATCATCTTTGGTGTGAACAGGCCTTAAGGGCACACGTCTAGTCTTACTTTATATGATCAATTTCAGATAAACCCATCCCAAAGTGGCACATAAAAACTAAATGGACAGAATGGTTGCAGTCAGTATCTGAATGTCTAAGTGCACAGTTCTTGGCCAGAACACACTGTGGACTAGACTTTTTGGAGTTCAGATCTGGCTTTGTGAGACCTCTTGGTCCCAGTAAAAGTGTCCTATTTCTTGAGTATTTTCTGACAAACACTGGTTTCCTCATTGCTGTTCTTTCTTTTGTTTGAATCATTTTGACCGGCTTCCTTTGACACCACAAACCTCCTGGATCTCATTCTGCATGTTGGTAATTGGATGTATTTTGGTTAATACTGACCATTCTGGAAGCTTTCTAAAGCAGGTTTAGGAGAGGCCTTTCTGTTCATACACAGGTAGGCAATGGAATAGTCATGTAGAGTAAGACCCTGTGTTTTCCCAGTTCCACCCTGTGTTTTTCCCAATATTTCCATAAGATCTGAAGATCCTATTTATGCACAGCCCAGGGTTCTGACTGCACCAAATCTGCTTGTTTCCTTCAACTTACATTTATTTGCAGGATTGACGCTTATATTCTCAGTGTTCAGGATTTTTTTTTTTATGGCTCCCATAAGAGGATAGCATTGCTGGTTGTCCTTCCCAACAATATCCCTGTTTACTTGAATAAAGTTGGACTTCCATGGAGATGCATGACCATCTGTGATAAGTCTTTGGGAATTGTTAATGAATTCTGTAAGCCATCAAGTGGTCCAGTTACAAGGAACAGTGTGTATTTGAATGGATATGTGTGCCCATACTGCCAAAGTCATTTTATGATGTGTTTTTGCTCATGGATGTGAATTTGTTTCATACTTGTGAGGATCCAGTAGTCGTGGGCTGCTGTTCATTCATCTCCCTTGACCATGCCTCCCGCACATAGACACATAATAACAACATTCGCGTGAGTGCCTGAGCTGTACAAGGGAAAATGGACCATTAGATACCACTGCAAGCTCATAAACATGAGTCCTGAGGGACCCCCGAGTACAAATAAACACCCATAGCTAATCCGCCTCTGCATGTAATGTGGCTAATTGGTATAATGGATTAGTTTAGGAAGCCAATTGGTGAAAAACATTTTATAGACTTTAATAATGAACCTCCCTTCCCTTTCACTGCTTGAGAACATTGTGTCTCAATGAATAACACTGTTTTCATGTAAATAGGTAGTTGGCACTACATCAGTCAGTTACTTTAAAACAGATAATGACGGTACCCTACTGCATGTGTTTGTGTGAGTGTGCTTGTGTACATGTGCATGCCGAACTCTCCCTCGTTCCTTCTTAACTTGACACTTTCTTAATCCGAATGTATGTTGTGTTTCCCTGCACAGCCCCAGACAAACAGCACCAAAAACAGCATAGTCACCAGTCCCAAGGGAAACCTCCCCTCTCCTGCACTGGTATTTACCTCTCTAGTCTCAGTTTCCACCATTTTTCTCACTTCTCTCCTTTTCATTCTCTCTGTAGAAGCGGAAGTCGAGCTCTACCATTCAGTACATGGTGAGAATCCTGTTTCATTTACACCCTTCTATTTTCTTTCGTCTTCCTCTTCTTGTACCTCCACCTACTGTACTGTTGCTAATGTGCAACACTTTCCTCTAAAGTCTTCCTGCATTTCTGTGGGACATAATGGAATGATGGCCAGTATAAAACATACTCAGACTGGTTCTATTTTTAAAAATCTGGGCCGTATTCCAGACGAAACTGGTGTAAATGCATCTGGTTTTTGAAACCACATATGTAAATTTTACTCCTCCCAAAATGTTAAAATAATAAACGTGTGAGAGCGTGTTATAGGCTATATGACATTATAGTCATATATGACTGTGCTAATGCAACATGCATCGCCGCGGACGAGTAGCTAAGTATCTCATCAGCAAGCCGACGCACAAACTGCCACGAATTAAACAAAGTAAGGGCCTGTTTACACCTGGTCATTTCATGCATTTTTGCTGATTGGATAGCTATCTGATTTGTTAAAACGTTTCCATTTACACTTGGGCACATAAATGTGTTGTCGCAAAACGGATATAAATCCGATCTTCAATTCCCGCGCTATATTTAAGTTTAACGGAGTTCAAGTCTACGAAATCAAAAGATAAACACTGCATTTGATTAATTATCAGCTCATTTCAAGATCAAAGACCGAAATAGGAGAGTGCGCGGCATCAGCACTGGAAAGATACGTTTGTCTTACTACTTTTAATGAAGATGATTGTGTGTTGACCGTCTGCGTCTTACTTTGTTTCATTCGCGGCAGTTTGCGCGTCGGCTTGCTGAAGAGATACTCAGCTACTCGTCCGCAGCGATGCGTGTTGCATTAGCGTAGTCTGACTAATGTCATATAGCCTATAACACGCTCTCACACGTTTATTATTTTAACATTTTGGGACGAGTAAAATTTGCATATGTGGTTTCAACAGCCAGATGTATTTACTCTGGTCCAGTTTCGTCTGGAATGCGGGCCAGACCACCTCCTGAAGTGGTTTGAGCGATCAAATTTATATCCATCTCGAATGTGTTTCGGGGGGCATTTACACCTGGTCTTTTTACAATCGGATAGCTATCCGATCATAAAAAACGCATGAAGTGACCAGGTGTAAACAGACCCTTAGACGCAGACGGTCAACACACAATCATCTTCATTAAAAGTAGTAAGACAAACTTATCTTTCCAGTGCTGATGCCGCACGCTCTCCTATTACAGTCTTTGATCTTGAAATGAGCTGATAATTAATAAAATGCAGCGCTTATCTTTTTATTTCGTTGACGTGAACTCTGTTAAATTTAAATATAGAGGGGGAATTGAAAATCGGATTTAAATCCGTTTTGCGACGACACATTTATGTAGCCAAGTGTAATTGGAAACGTTTTAACAAATCAGATAGATATCCGATCAGCAAAAACGCATGAAATGACCAGGTGTAAACAGGCCCTCAGCATCACAGACTGCCCACACTCTATCCACTGAGCACCTGATTCATATTATGTGATTGGCAGACTTCAACAGCTTTTCAATAGTAGAGGCCTGTTCACATCAAGAATTATAACAAAAACTATGTTCGTGTCCACACCTGTGGTAGAGAACGCTTGTAGAATTAGAACAAATACTAAAACTATATAGTTAAGCCCCTGATACACTTTTCGTTCTTTGCTGAGGGGTAAAAGAAGATGGAGCCTGCCTCTGACCAATGGTAAACAACAGCTTTGGAACTTTTGAAACTATTGTATGGAGCTGTTCTGGAAAGTTTGCTTTGGCAAGGTGTTTTGAACTCCCCACACTAACTTTATTTTGCCTTGATTTTGTTCAAAATCAGGTTTATTCTTTGATTTTGCTTGATGTATATCAGGGCCTTTAATAGTTCTCGTTATCATCTTTGGTGTGAACAGGCCTTAAGGGCACACGTCTAGTCTTACTTTATATGATCAATTTCAGATAAACCCATCCCAAAGTGGCACATAAAAACTAAATGGACAGAATGGTTGCAGTCAGTATCTGAATGTCTAAGTGCACAGTTCTTGGCCAGAACACACTGTGGACTAGAATTTTTGGAGTTCAGATCTGGCTTTGTGAGACCTCTTGGTCCCAGTAAAAGTGTCCTATTTCTTGAGTATTTTCTGACAAACACTGGTTTCCTCATTGCTGTTCTTTCTTTTGTTTGAATCATTTTGACCGGCTTCCTTTGACACCACAAACCTCCTGGATCTCATTCTGCATGTTGGTAATTGGATGTATTTTGGTTAATACTGACCATTCTGGAAGCTTTCTAAAGCAGGTTTAGGAGAGGCCTTTCTGTTCATACACAGGTAGGCAATGGAATAGTCATGTAGAGTAAGACCCTGTGTTTTCCCAGTTCCACCCTGTGTTTTTCCCAATATTTCCATAAGATCTGAAGATCCTATTTATGCACAGCCCAGGGTTCTGACTGCACCAAATCTGCTTGTTTCCTTCAACTTACATTTATTTGCAGGATTGACGCTTATATTCTCAGTGTTCAGGATTTTTTTTTTTATGGCTCCCATAAGAGGATAGCATTGCTGGTTGTCCTTCCCAACAATATCCCTGTTTACTTGAATAAAGTTGGACTTCCATGGAGATGCATGACCATCTGTGATAAGTCTTTGGGAATTGTTAATGAATTCTGTAAGCCATCAAGTGGTCCAGTTACAAGGAACAGTGTGTATTTGAATGGATATGTGTGCCCATACTGCCAAAGTCATTTTATGATGTGTTTTTGCTCATGGATGTGAATTTGTTTCATACTTGTGAGGATCCAGTAGTCGTGGGCTGCTGTTCATTCATCTCCCTTGACCATGCCTCCCGCACATAGACACATAATAACAACATTCGCGTGAGTGCCTGAGCTGTACAAGGGAAAATGGACCATTAGATACCACTGCAAGCTCATAAACATGAGTCCTGAGGGACCCCCGAGTACAAATAAACACCCATAGCTAATCCGCCTCTGCATGTAATGTGGCTAATTGGTATAATGGATTAGTTTAGGAAGCCAATTGGTGAAAAACATTTTATAGACTTTAATAATGAACCTCCCTTCCCTTTCACTGCTTGAGAACATTGTGTCTCAATGAATAACACTGTTTTCATGTAAATAGGTAGTTGGCACTACATCAGTCAGTTACTTTAAAACAGATAATGACGGTACCCTACTGCATGTGTTTGTGTGAGTGTGCTTGTGTACATGTGCATGCCGAACTCTCCCTCGTTCCTTCTTAACTTGACACTTTCTTAATCCGAATGTATGTTGTGTTTCCCTGCACAGCCCCAGACAAACAGCACCAAAAACAGCATAGTCACCAGTCCCAAGGGAAACCTCCCCTCTCCTGCACTGGTATTTACCTCTCTAGTCCTTTTATTTTCTTCCAATAAATATTTTCCTCCCCTCTGTTTGTGACTGCACTTGCAATCTTTAGTACAATAAGGATTTTTTGTTTGTTTGTTTGTTTGTTTTCTTGTGTGCTGTTTTACCAACTTTTTCATTGCATCTGAGTGCAAGCCTATATTTTAAACAAAATTTGCAATTTAAAGCTAGTAATAAAAATGAAATAATATAAACACTATGTATTTTATAATGCAAATGTTAAATCCAAAGATACGGTGTTTAGAGCAGAAAATAAAATGTATGTACTGTATAAACAGTGCATACAGTGGCCTCTAAATATATTTGTGTACTGAAGCTGCCCTTAAATTGTATAAATTTAAATGAGTTGGATGTCAAACCAGTGGCATTTGATATTAAAGGGATAGTTCACACAAAAATAAAAATTCTGTCATTAATTACTCGCCCTCATGTCATTCCAAACCCCTTACGGTAAGGGGTAAGAACCCGTAAGATCTTTGTTCATCTTCGGAACACGCATTAAGATATTTTTTTATGAAATCTGAGAGCTCTCTGACCCCCCCATAGACAGCAAGGGTACTACCACGTTCAAGGCACAGAAACGTAGTAAGAACATCGTTAAAATGGTGCATTAAGATATTTTTTTATGAAATCTGAGAGCTCTCTGACCCCCCATAGACAGCAAGGGTACTACCACGTTCAAGGCACAGAAACGTAGTAAGAACATCGTTAAAATGGTCCATGTGACATCAGTGGTTCAACCGTAATTATACAAAGCTGTGATAATACTTTTTGTGCACAAAAAAACAAAATAACAACTTTATTCAACAATTCTTCTCCCCCGAGTTACCATTTACCGCCATTATTGAGAGTAACCTGGTGCATGTGCATGATGCTGCTGACGTAGAACATGAATGCGTTGCGCTTGTTTACGAGCAGAGGAAAACACGCTCATGCGTCGTGTTACTCTCGATAATGGTGGTAGATGGCAACTCAGGGGGGAAGAATTGTTGAATAAAGTTGTTATTTTTGTTTTGCGCACAAAAAGTATTATCATAGCTTCATAAAATTACAGTTGAACCACTGATGTCACATGGACTATTTTGTCGATGTTCTATATACATTTCTGGGCCTTAAAAGTGGTAGTTACCTTGCTGTCTATGGAGGGTCAGAAAGCTGTTCCGAAGAAGAATGAAGGTTCCTGGCTGCAGTGGTGAGAAGAGGCTGTTTGGTTCACTGAGATCCTTAATGGTGTTCCTCACTTAAATCCACTGGGTCTAGTATACTGTAGTTGTCAGTTGAGTTGAATGTTTATAGTTCTGAGCAGTGCTGTTGCCATTCCAAGTGTGTTATGTGTGCATCTCAGGAGGTTTGAAGATCAGCATTTATTTGTAATCGAATATTCCAAATGACTTTATTGTCATTTTTGATTAATACAATCAATTTATTTCAAAAATCTTACTGACAAATGTGTGTATATATATTTATTTTATATTTGAGAGATCTGTGAATTCACTAGGAATTGCGCCTGCTGATTACATACATTATGAATAAATCATTTCTTTTATTTGCAAGCTTCCCTTATATTAAATACTTTTATACGCAATGCTAATTGGATCAAGTGAAGGGAGGTTTGTTTGCGCTGAAAAGAAAAATATTTTTTAATTTAAAGGTGCAGCACTATTCCAGAGCAAGTGCCATCTAGTTAAAAGGTATTGTAAGTGCTTTATGAACATTTTTAAATGACCCAGCCTTAAAGTGGCGCAACTGTTTTTTTTTATTTACCCCTATGCTTTTTGGATCTGTCCATGGACCCAGTTGAGCTCTGTTTATTCAGTTGCACTCTGGCATTCTGATATATTACTATACACTCTAGTCACACATTTATGGGGTTGTTTTTTTTTATTGCATAATGCCAGTTTGGAAGAGATACTCAGCTACTCGTCCGCAGCGATGCGTGTTGCATTAGCGTAGTCTGACTAATGTCATATAGCCTATAACACGCTCTCACACGTTTATTATTTTAACATTTTGGGACGAGTAAAATTTGCATATGTGGTTTCAACAGCCAGATGTATTTACTCTGGTCCAGTTTCGTCTGGAATGCGGGCCAGACCACCTCCTGAAGTGGTTTGAGCGATCAAATTTATATCCATCTCGAATGTGTTTCGGGGGGCATTTACACCTGGTCTTTTTACAATCGGATAGCTATCCGATCATAAAAAATGCATGAAGTGACCAGGTGTAAACAGACCCTTAGACGCAGACGGTCAACACACAATCATCTTCATTAAAAGTAGTAAGACAAACTTATCTTTCCAGTGCTGATGCCGCACGCTCTCCTATTACAGTCTTTGATCTTGAAATGAGCTGATAATTAATAAAATGCAGCGCTTATCTTTTTATTTCGTTGACGTGAACTCTGTTAAATTTAAATATAGAGGGGGAATTGAAAATCGGATTTAAATCCGTTTTGCGACGACACATTTATGTAGCCAAGTGTAATTGGAAACGTTTTAACAAATCAGATAGATATCCGATCAGCAAAAACGCATGAAATGACCAGGTGTAAACAGGCCCTCAGCATCACAGACTGCCCACACTCTATCCACTGAGCACCTGATTCATATTATGTGATTGGCAGACTTCAACAGCTTTTCAATAGTAGAGGCCTGTTCACATCAAGAATTATAACAAAAACTATGTTCGTGTCCACACCTGTGGTAGAGAACGCTTGTAGAATTAGAACAAATACTAAAACTATATAGTTAAGCCCCTGATACACTTTTCGTTCTTTGCTGAGGGGTAAAAGAAGATGGAGCCTGCCTCTGACCAATGGTAAACAACAGCTTTGGAACTTTTGAAACTATTGTATGGAGCTGTTCTGGAAAGTTTGCTTTGGCAAGGTGTTTTGAACTCCCCACACTAACTTTATTTTGCCTTGATTTTGTTCAAAATCAGGTTTATTCTTTGATTTTGCTTGATGTATATCAGGGCCTTTAATAGTTCTCGTTATCATCTTTGGTGTGAACAGGCCTTAAGGGCACACGTCTAGTCTTACTTTATATGATCAATTTCAGATAAACCCATCCCAAAGTGGCACATAAAAACTAAATGGACAGAATGGTTGCAGTCAGTATCTGAATGTCTAAGTGCACAGTTCTTGGCCAGAACACACTGTGGACTAGAATTTTTGGAGTTCAGATCTGGCTTTGTGAGACCTCTTGGTCCCAGTAAAAGTGTCCTATTTCTTGAGTATTTTCTGACAAACACTGGTTTCCTCATTGCTGTTCTTTCTTTTGTTTGAATCATTTTGACCGGCTTCCTTTGACACCACAAACCTCCTGGATCTCATTCTGCATGTTGGTAATTGGATGTATTTTGGTTAATACTGACCATTCTGGAAGCTTTCTAAAGCAGGTTTAGGAGAGGCCTTTCTGTTCATACACAGGTAGGCAATGGAATAGTCATGTAGAGTAAGACCCTGTGTTTTCCCAGTTCCACCCTGTGTTTTTCCCAATATTTCCATAAGATCTGAAGATCCTATTTATGCACAGCCCAGGGTTCTGACTGCACCAAATCTGCTTGTTTCCTTCAACTTACATTTATTTGCAGGATTGACGCTTATATTCTCAGTGTTCAGGATTTTTTTTTTTATGGCTCCCATAAGAGGATAGCATTGCTGGTTGTCCTTCCCAACAATATCCCTGTTTACTTGAATAAAGTTGGACTTCCATGGAGATGCATGACCATCTGTGATAAGTCTTTGGGAATTGTTAATGAATTCTGTAAGCCATCAAGTGGTCCAGTTACAAGGAACAGTGTGTATTTGAATGGATATGTGTGCCCATACTGCCAAAGTCATTTTATGATGTGTTTTTGCTCATGGATGTGAATTTGTTTCATACTTGTGAGGATCCAGTAGTCGTGGGCTGCTGTTCATTCATCTCCCTTGACCATGCCTCCCGCACATAGACACATAATAACGACATTCGCGTGAGTGCCTGAGCTGTACAAGGGAAAATGGACCATTAGATACCACTGCAAGCTCATAAACATGAGTCCTGAGGGACCCCCGAGTACAAATAAACACCCATAGCTAATCCGCCTCTGCATGTAATGTGGCTAATTGGTATAATGGATTAGTTTAGGAAGCCAATTGGTGAAAAACATTTTATAGACTTTAATAATGAACCTCCCTTCCCTTTCACTGCTTGAGAACATTGTGTCTCAATGAATAACACTGTTTTCATGTAAATAGGTAGTTGGCACTACATCAGTCAGTTACTTTAAAACAGATAATGACGGTACCCTACTGCATGTGTTTGTGTGAGTGTGCTTGTGTACATGTGCATGCCGAACTCTCCCTCGTTCCTTCTTAACTTGACACTTTCTTAATCCGAATGTATGTTGTGTTTCCCTGCACAGCCCCAGACAAACAGCACCAAAAACAGCATAGTCACCAGTCCCAAGGGAAACCTCCCCTCTCCTGCACTGGTATTTACCTCTCTAGTCCTTTTATTTTCTTCCAATAAATATTTTCCTCCCCTCTGTTTGTGACTGCACTTGCAATCTTTAGTACAATAAGGATTTTTTGTTTGTTTGTTTGTTTGTTTTCTTGTGTGCTGTTTTACCAACTTTTTCATTGCATCTGAGTGCAAGCCTATATTTTAAACAAAATTTGCAATTTAAAGCTAGTAATAAAAATGAAATAATATAAACACTATGTATTTTATAATGCAAATGTTAAATCCAAAGATACGGTGTTTAGAGCAGAAAATAAAATGTATGTACTGTATAAACAGTGCATACAGTGGCCTCTAAATATATTTGTGTACTGAAGCTGCCCTTAAATTGTATAAATTTAAATGAGTTGGATGTCAAACCAGTGGCATTTGATATTAAAGGGATAGTTCACACAAAAATAAAAATTCTGTCATTAATTACTCGCCCTCATGTCATTCCAAACCCGTAAGATCTTTGTTCATCTTCGGAACACGCATTAAGATATTTTTTTATGAAATCTGAGAGCTCTCTGACCCCCCATAGACAGCAAGGGTACTACCACGTTCAAGGCACAGAAACGTAGTAAGAACATTGTTAAAATAGTCCATGCGACGTCAGTGGTTGAACCGTGGTTCAAAAGATGTACTTGTGCACAAAAAAACAAAATAACAACTTTATTCAACAATTCTTCTCCCCCGAGTTACCATCTACCGCCATTATTGAGAGTAACCTGGTGCATGTGCATGATGCTGCTGACGTAGAACATGAATGCGTTGCGCTTGTTTACGAGCAGAGGAAAACACGCTCATGCGTCGTGTTACTCTCGATAATGGTGGTAGATGGCAACTCAGGGGGGAAGAATTGTTGAATAAAGTTGTTATTTTTGTTTTGCGCACAAAAAGTATTATCATAGCTTCATAAAATTACAGTTGAACCACTGATGTCACATGGACTATTTTGTCGATGTTCTATATACATTTCTGGGCCTTAAAAGTGGTAGTTACCTTGCTGTCTATGGAGGGTCAGAAAGCTGTTCCGAAGAAGAATGAAGGTTCCTGGCTGCAGTGGTGAGAAGAGGCTGTTTGGTTCACTGAGATCCTTAATGGTGTTCCTCACTTAAATCCACTGGGTCTAGTATACTGTAGTTGTCAGTTGAGTTGAATGTTTATAGTTCTGAGCAGTGCTGTTGCCATTCCAAGTGTGTTATGTGTGCATCTCAGGAGGTTTGAAGATCAGCATTTATTTGTAATCGAATATTCCAAATGTCTTTATTGTCATTTTTGATTAATACAATCAATTTATTTCAAAAATCTTACTGACAAATGTGTGTATATATATTTATTTTATATTTGAGAGATCTGTGAATTCACTAGGAATTGCGCCTGCTGATTACATACATTATGAATAAATCATTTCTTTTATTTGCAAGCTTCCCTTATATTAAATACTTTTATACGCAATGCTAATTGGATCAAGTGAAGGGAGGTTTGTTTGCGCTGAAAAGAAAAATATTTTTTAATTTAAAGGTGCAGCACTATTCCAGAGCAAGTGCCATCTAGTTAAAAGGTATTGTAAGTGCTTTATGAACATTTTTAAATGACCCAGCCTTAAAGTGGCGCAACTGTTTTTTTTTATTTACCCCTATGCTTTTTGGATCTGTCCATGGACCCAGTTGAGCTCTGTTTATTCAGTTGCACTCTGGCATTCTGATATATTACTATACACTCTAGTCACACATTTATGGGGTTGTTTTTTTTTTATTGCATAATGCCAGTTTGACTTTCAGTTTCTGCTTTGATCGGTAGGTAATGAAGGTTGTTTATTGCTTGGAGTTGGCAGGGAATTTAATAAATGTCATTATGCCAGCATGGTGGGTACATGGGTGATGTGATTATTTAATGTTTAATGACATGCTTGAGGGATATAGATGGATCGTCTATGTTCTGGGTGGATTTTTGTAGATTTCTGTGGTCTGTAAAAGCTCAGTGAAGAGGTTTTAGAGTGAACCCTGAGCATTAAGGAAGGAAGCTCCTAATGGAAACATGACATACATTCCAACATATACAGTTATTGCAACACGTGGCATCAGAATATTTTAGGATCTCTCATAGTTGCCCTTTAATGCTGCCACTGTGGAGTTTGTGTGCTGCTCGTGTGTGTGCATTTTATGGTGCAGATATAGTTACTCAACCTTGAAGTGAAGTGAGGAGGTGTTTATGGTCAGAAAAGACTCTAGCCTTAGTGCTTTGTTTCATGGTTTCCCTTCCAGCTTTACTATTAACTGTACAGTTGTGTAGGACTGGATGATATTTTTATTTTTGATATATCTCCATATTTATGTTTTTGTATTTAAAATTTGCTTTGCCTTGAAATTTTGTTCACAATAACCATTACTTTAATCAATCAGCCAAGGATATTTAAAATGTTATATGTAAGAACTAAAAGTTATGTTTACATAAACATAAAATAATTCAATCGTATTTTTAAAAAAAATTATAATTTTGACTTTTTTTCACTAACTAATCTCTTCTAACTAATTTATGTGGCAGGTGCCAGTATAACAATGCATGGTAATATACAACACATTATATAGTCACATATATTTTCTGTATTTTTGAATATTTTACTGAAATTTTTTAATATTTAGAAAAATAATAATTTAATAATGACAGATACTGACATTTAATGATGACAGAAGTATTGAGTTTGAAGAGGAGAATTTGAACTGTACCAACACTAACACCTGTTTTAATCAGACACCATTAATGTCATAATGCAAAAAAAAAAAAAAAACGTCATAAGCAATATAAATATATTTGTATTTGTATGTAGCTATGTGACTAACAATTTTATCAATAAGAATAATCAACTAAAATTTCTTAAAGGTATAGTTCATCCAAAAATGAAAATTCTGTCATTTATTCACCCTCAAGTTGTTCTAAACATGTATGAATTTATTTCTTCTGTTGAACACGAGAAGTAATTTTCAGTTGACGGTAGCCATTGACTTCGGTAGTATTTTTTTCAAGTCAGTGGCTGCTGTCAACTGTTTGGTTACCAGCAATCTTCGAAATATCTTCTCTTGTGTTCAACAGAAGAAAGACATTCATACAGGTTTGGAACAACTTGAGCGTGAATAAATGATGATGCAATTTTCATTTTTGGCTAAACTATCCCTTTAAAATTGTTTGCATTCGCAGCTTCTTATAGACTCTGGCTGCGTCTGAAAGCCTAGGCAGCTGACCTGCTGCCTCGCTGCCGTGTGAGGCAATGACTTTGCAGGCAACGTTTTTGCACAAAGGCACCTCATGAAACTGATTTCAGACAGGCTTCTGAGGCAGCGTAACGGTTTAATGATCTACAACAAAATAGAACGAGTTTTGATGATTTTATAATACTGATTTCTCGCTAGAAATAACATCAAAAGTGCAAAAAGTTAATCAGAAACATACATTTAAACAAACTGACCACCAAACGCAACTTTCAGGCGCCATCTTTATAGATTTTTTTATCTCAACCGTCACGGAATGGAGTGCACAGGATTGTGGGATATCAAAGGCAGCGAAGGATACATCTATGCTGCCTGCCTGCCTTCAAAATTCGATCAGAAGAAGGTACCTCCAGAATTTGTATTCGGACGTGCCTTGATGCCTTCCTGCCTTGGAATGCTCCCTCCGAAGGCAGCATTTTAGAGCTTTCGGACGCAGCCTCTGTGTCCATAGTAACTTTAGCATGCAACTGCTGCCTGTTGCACGGAGCAACGGTTGTCATGGCGATGAATACCTCATAATGATGGGGACCACAGGCTGCTGATTGGACAGTAAGGGAATGTTACTTCCTGCGAGAGAGAATTGGGCATTACAAATTTATGCGGTCTGATGTGTGTCTAGCTAGCAGGTTTCCGGGGTTGACACGTACGCAGAGGAGACGGATTAAAATAAACATTTAAGTATAGCGGCTGCGATAGCATCCGCAGTCGTTCTGTTAAAATCACGCTATTTCACTTTCAGCGATACGAGGCTGATTTTGTCCGTTCGTAGTTGATAGTTTTGAAATATTGGAGCCTAACGTGCAGTCATTTGTTTTATGAAGCTCTCTGGTGGTTTTTGTGCACGTTTTGTTTGTTCATTTTTTTTTACTGGTTTGGCAATCACAAACACCCATCCACCCACACACGCTCTTTCTCTCTCTTCTTTTTTCTCCTCATGTTTTTCCACCCCCTCCTCCCCTGTCGCTCTGTAGGAGACACAGACCACTGTCATCCATAATGCAGTGGATGGGATTAAGGTAACCCACCACCACTCTTTCTTTTCTTCCCACCATCCGTCCTCTGTTTGATCTGCATCCCCACAATGCATTTCTGCTAATGTGACTACAGACTATGACATCATCTGAGCGTGTGTGCCTGTTGGCTGCTGCGTGACCCTTTTGAAGTTTAATGTGTACTCGCGCTAGTACTCTTTAGATCCGGTTGAATAACTCATTACTATTAAGAAATTGCATCTTTTAACTAAACATAATGTGCAAATGAGTAAACGTATTCCTCTGATGAAACGCATGTTGTGTTGAAGGGTTGAGTCGTTTGTTTGCCGCTCCTTTAGTGTGATTGTTTCACAGTTAATCGACAGTCTGTTTAATAGTGATGTTTATTCATGGTTGTGATGATGGGAAATGACTCTTGACACATCAGATGTTTGCCGTATGAGGCCGAAGAGCAACATTTGGAAATCTGTGTCATGATGAGAATATTAAACCTGCTGTCTCAGGTCTCTCTGTTTCCGACTGTGTGGTGTTGAGACCTCTTGTGGTGCTCATTGAAAGTGCAACTTGCGAAACTATCTCCCTTGACATGAAAAAAATTCTTTTTGACAGTCATTTTGTACAATAGCATTTTGTTCTTCTAGTGGAAGAGAAATTACACCATTCATCTTTAAAAATAAAACATAAATAGAAATGAAATGGAATGATTTTAAATGTAAATATTTATTTGAAATAATTTTTTGTAATGCCTGTGCGGTCATTTTTGATTAATTTAATGCATCCGTGGAAAATAAAAGTAGGCCTGTGATATTACAAAAAAATCTCTTTGATTCTCCCAGGTGGCAGTAGTGAAGTCTAGATCTGGGCGCAGTTTTTCTGCCAGTGGTTGCTGTTCTGTGTGAATACTGAATTGGTCTTAATTTCCCCCTAGAAAATGAGCTATTAGACCCTTGCGTGGGAAGCTGTCCATTTCGCCACGTTTGCCACTTTCTTTGTACAGGTGTAACAAGGTCTGTAGCACAGCATAGATGATGGAATGAGAGAACAAAAGCCTTTTCAGGAGCACCTAATAATATCGGCCCACATACTGATGGCCTATTTACAGCAGGAGCTGGTGTCCTTGGTGATCGCTACGGTTACACTGTGACAGGTGCACGGTCCCATTTCTCAGGTGACCATGCCCTCCTCCTCCTCATTTCCTATTGAGACATCGTTCTGTCGATTAATTCAATTGAGCAATAAAGTACAAGATAAAGTGCTGTGTAAATACTTTCCGCTACAAGGTGTTGTTGCAAACCCTTCAGCTTTGACTCTTTTCTCAATATAGCTGGACTCATTTAAAAATAGGAAATATTTTTTAAAACATTATTTTAGTAAGAATTTTATTGCAATACAACAGTGGTTTTGCATCAGGACTCTGCTATAAATTAGACATCAAGTGGTGACCCAACACAGCACCAAAATTATTTATCATGCAGGTGAACATAGTAAATTATTATTTTTTTTCTATTTTACAATAAGGGTTATTATAGTAAACTAAAACCAAAACCATTAAAAAATTGTTGCTTGAAATAAAGTGAACTTTTTAAACCCTTAAACTTCAATTAGTGTAACTTGATCTACTGAAATTACTAAAAATAGAACTGAAAGAAAAATTTGTAAAAAAAAAAAACTCTACATAGATATATTTTTATAAAGCTTTAGGTTATTTGTATTTTAGTGATTAGTCATTCAGTATTTCAATTTAAACCAATTTATTTCAGTTAGCTGCCATGACAAAATTTCAGATTTTTGTATACGTTTTATATTTTATTTCCACGT
The DNA here is from genome assembly GCF_001515645.1 of Sinocyclocheilus grahami. Classification (NCBI taxonomy): domain Eukaryota; kingdom Metazoa; phylum Chordata; class Actinopteri; order Cypriniformes; family Cyprinidae; genus Sinocyclocheilus; species Sinocyclocheilus grahami. The sequence continues at coordinate 1,457,984 of NW_015505390.1, read as the reverse complement.
TATTCAATTACCAAAAATTATTTTAAGTAAAAATAATAGTTTAAGTTAAAAAATAATTATTTAACAGTAACAACACTGGTTTATCCTCACTGCAAGTTAGTACGTAATGTCTGTTTACTTTCACTTTTTCCTTATATATTTTGTTTGTGTTTATAAAGTTTTTTGAAGATTAGGATTAAAATTGGATTGGCTTCTAATGCCAAAATATCTATACATCTATAGTACGATTGAACATAACCTCAATTTACAACTCCACGCTTTTTGTTTGTAGTGTGCTTAGTAAGACCCATCAAATCGCATCCAACAATATGAACTTAAATTCACATAATGCAAAATAAAAGTGCATCCAGTATGCACCAAAGAAGACTGCAGGAGGCCAAGAGTGTGTTGTTTTATATTACTGTCTGTTCCTTACACAAGCGTTTGTAGTACTCTTGTAATTAGTGCAGCCCGTCTCTCAGATTTCAGCACAGGATATTGTGAAATTGATTGGATATAGGATATTTTGAAGGAAAGAGTATTGAGTTCATAATGTTCATTCCTGGTGGAGGTGTGGCCTGTGTTTAATATCATTATGTATGTGAGTGGGATTATAACAAACATAACAAGCCCCTTCTAACAGTCGTGCTGACATGGACATGCATCATTGAACGGTTAATTGTGCGTGTGATTCCCCAGAGTTCTGCTGTGTACATGTTCGTTTATAGTATGTGTATAACAATGAGAGTGAGGACTTTGGCCCTTGTTGGTATTCTTTCTGAAAAATGTCAATATATTGTCTGACTAATTGGTGTTCTGTGTCTGAATATCACAGGAGTCGTCGGACAGCAGTAGTGCCACAGTGGAGGATGAGGAAATGAAAGGTAAGACTCAACTATCAGCATTTGTATGGAACAACACACACTGCAGCTTTTCAGCAAAGATTTCTAAGGTTTTCTTCAGACAGGCTGCAAAAATATTATAGTTGTTTGTAGTCTGAATAGCAAAAATAATATAATACTGTGTGTCTGTAGTTTAAAATCCAAATAAATTTGTTCAGGTTGTCATCTTTCTACAATGACATCTGCTCTCTTATGTGTTTTCACATTGGGCTGATTCAAAAGGGATTGTTCACCCAAAAATGAAAATGATGTATTAAATAATTAAAATTGAATAATTATTTACTCACTGTTGTGTCGTTCCAAAACAGTATGACTTAGTTTCTTCTCCAAAACCCAAAAGAAGAGATTTTAAAGAATGTTTTAACTGTTTTTGTCCATACGGTGAAAGTCAGTGGGGTCCAAAACAACACTGAAAACCCACAGACCAAAAAATAAATAAATTCTTGAGAATATCTTCTTTTGTGTTCCACAGAAGAAAAAAAATACAGGTTTGCAAAGACACCAAGGCGAGTAAATGAATCTTCATATTTGGGTGTACTAATCAGATTTTACATAGCTACAGAGCAAACGGTCAGTCCTAAAGTTCATATTTGAAAAACAAATCAGATTTACACTACCATTTAAAAGTTTGGGATCCTTTTTTTTTTTTTCTTCTTAAAAGTAACTTTTATTCAGCAATGATTGAATTGATAGAAAGTGACTAATTACATTTACAATATTACAAAAGTCTTCTTTTTCAAATGAATGCTGTTCTTTTGAACTTTCTATTAATAAAAAAAAATGGTATCCTCTAAAATATAATGCAGCACAGCTGTTTTCAATGTTGATAATGATAATATATATTTTTTTAATTATTATTATTATTATTGTGCAGAAATGATTAGAATGACTTCTGAAGGACCATGTGACACTGAAGACGGGCGTAATGGCTGCTAAAAATTCAGCTTTTCCATCACAGGAATAAATTTACATTTTAAAGTATATTAAAATAGAAAACAGTTCTTGTAAATATATCATTATGTATGTGAGTGGGATTATAACAAACATAACAAGCCCCTTCTAACAGTCGTGCTGACATGGACATGCATCATTGAATGGTTAATTGTGCGTGTGATTCCCCAGAGTTCTGCTGTGTACATGTTCGTTTATAGTATGTGTATAACAATGAGAGTGAGGACTTTGGCCCTTGTTGGTATTCTTTCTGAAAAATGTCAATATATTGTCTGACTAATTGGTGTTCTGTGTCTGAATATCACAGGAGTCGTCGGACAGCAGTAGTGCCACAGTGGAGGATGAGGAAATGAAAGGTAAGACTCAACTATCAGCATTTGTATGGAACAACACACACTGCAGCTTTTCAGCAAAGATTTCTAAGGTTTTGTTCAGACAGGCTGCAAAAATATTATAGTTGTTTGTAGTCTGAATAGCAAAAATAATATAATACTGTGTGTCTGTAGTTTAAAATCCAAATAAATTTGTTCAGGTTGTCATCTTTCTACAATGACATCTGCTCTCTTATGTGTTTTCACATTGGGCTGATTCAAAAGGGATTGTTCACCCAAAAATGAAAATGATGTATTAAATAATTAAAATTGAATAATTATTTACTCACTGTTGTGTCGTTCCAAAACAGTATGACTTAGTTTCTTCTCCAAAACCCAAAAGAAGAGATTTTAAAGAATGTTTTAACTGTTTTTGTCCATACGGTGAAAGTCAGTGGGGTCCAAAACAACACTGAAAACCCACAGACCAAAAAATAAATAAATTCTTGAGAATATCTTCTTTTGTGTTCCACAGAAGAAAAAAAATACAGGTTTGCAAAGACACCAAGGCGAGTAAATGAATCTTCATATTTGGGTGTACTAATCAGATTTTACATAGCTACAGAGCAAACGGTCAGTCCTAAAGTTCATATTTGAAAAACAAATCAGATTTACACTACCATTTAAAAGTTTGGGATCCTTTTTTTTTTTTTCTTCTTAAAAGTAACTTTTATTCAGCAATGATTGAATTGATAGAAAGTGACTAATTACATTTACAATATTACAAAAGTCTTCTTTTTCAAATGAATGCTGTTCTTTTGAACTTTCTATTAATAAAAAAAAATGGTATCCTCTAAAATATAATGCAGCACAGCTGTTTTCAATGTTGATAATGATAATATATATTTTTTTAATTATTATTATTATTATTGTGCAGAAATGATTAGAATGACTTCTGAAGGACCATGTGACACTGAAGACGGGCGTAATGGCTGCTAAAAATTCAGCTTTTCCATCACAGGAATAAATTTACATTTTAAAGTATATTAAAATAGAAAACAGTTCTTGTAAATTGTAATAATATTTTACAATTTCACTGGTTTTACTGTATTTTTGATCAAATAAATGCAGCCTTGGTGAGCATAAGAGACTTCTTTCAAAAACATAAAAATCTTACTGAACCCAAACTTTTTTAAGTGGTAGTATATGCAGAGAATGAACAAAAGTCTAAACATTTTAGATTCACTTTATGGCCCATTTATATTAAACTGAGAAATTTAGGAAAACGTTTTAGCCTGAGCTTATTCAGTGCTCACTTCTGGGCTCGAAAACTCTGTTCTGGGTTGGTGTCACTCCTAGTTTCAGTGTCTGTGTCAGCTCTCTCTGCCCCAGAGCAAGGCAAGGGCACCTTGCGCTATAATTAAGCTCAGTGGGAAACAGAGACCCTGGCTATTTCAGAGCGAGTGTGCGTATGAACAGAAAACTTGCCGCCAAATTTCTGGGCAGACAGTGCATGACAGGAGCGTGATGTCTTGTTTTCGCTATCACACAAAAGAGACGGTGAGAAGTGTGTGTGTGTGTGTGTGTGTTTGTTACTTCTAATTGGTGTTGGGAAATATCTGGCTGCAATAGTTGAGTGATGAATTATGGCGCAGCTGTGAGAAGTTAGCTTAATAATATCTATGCTAGCTTGTAAAGCACTTCTGTTTGAATAAAGGCAGTTTATAAGGACTGTAAATAAGTATTTTCAAACTCAGTTTTTTAAGCGGTCAGGTTGATTTCTGCAACCAGCTAGCATGCCTTTTAATGGTCCTTTTATGGTTTAAATAGTCTAGTTTGTTGATTTGATTTAGTAACACTTTCTATTTTCTTGTGTTTTTTGTGTTCCGTTTCATTATATTCTCTGAACTGATTAAGTTATGGTTGTCATCTTTGCTCAGTCTTTGTCTTGCTTCATTCCTATTTGTAGTAATACAAACACTTTTCATGCACTGCAGAAAATAGCTGTTAGAACTTATGAACTAAAACATTCAGAGATGTTTATGCTTAAAACCAATGAAAAAATCTGCCAGTGGAACAAGACAAAATACAGTTATATTCAAGATAGATTTTCTGAAAGCAAGTCTAGTTTTGCTTCTCAGATACTTGTCTTGTTTTAAAGAAACACTTAATTCAAAAATGAACATTTCTAAAGTTTCTCGTAACTTCATGAAGTTAGACCTGCACAACTGGCATATCATTTTTGTGTACAAAACGCATACACTCTTAAAAATAAAGGTGCTTCAAAAGGTTCTTCACAGCGATGCCATAGAAGAACCATTTTTGGTTCCACAAAGAACCATTCAGTCAAAGGTTTTTTAAAGAACCATCTCTTTCTTACCTTTTTATAATCTGAAGAACCTTTTTTCACCACAAAGGACTTTTTGTGAAACAGAAAGGTTCTTCAGATGTTAAAGGTTCTTTAAGGAACCATTTAGACAAAAAGGTTATTCTATGGCATCGTGAAGCACCTTTATTTTTAAGAGTGTAGTTCCGGTCCTTGATTCTGATTGGCTGAGCCACGTTCGAAGCTGTTGTAAATTACTCTACAAACATGCAACAACCACTGATTCTGAGGAACTACATTGTTTGGTGGAAGAATAATTTTTTTATTAATATCATTACACTTTATTTGCCCTCTTTTATTTTGTGAAACCTTACTACATATATGGAATAACCGTTTTATAAAAGCAACAAGACTCTGCTTCGCGTCGTGCCTAACAACGCCCCTTAGCTGTTATAAATTCACTGTAAACCACGGCTTCTTGGGGCTTATTGCTTTATTTTGGGTGACATATTCCATTAAGGATCTTTCATTTAAAAATAGGATTTTTTTCATTTCATTCGTTGGTCATGTATACTGAAGTAACACTTAGCTAGAACCACCACACTTTACATGAAGGCATCTCGCTCCTCCGGCATTTTCTAGGCTTGAGAACGGCTGCAAAAACCCTATTGATGTCAGTATGCTTTCTGTGTCCCATCTCTCTCTGTGTGATGTTGGGGGGCGTCTCACAGGAAAGCTTATAGATAACAGTTCAGCTCAGTCAAACCCCAGCACCCAGCCTGACTCCGCCCACACACCTCCAGGCCCCTCCCCCGCTCTCTTCAGTAAGTGCCCTCTGACTGCCATGACCTCACCACCTTCCCATAATCCCCTTTTGCATGTGTGTGACACAGATCAGCACTAAAATTAGTAAAGTAGTGCCATTAAATGAGTGGCATTACTGGAGATTATGTTCACAATTTGTGTTCTCATTAATAAAGGGATACTTTGTTTTTAATCATATCTAATCTTGCCGTTTTCTGTGTCCTGATTGTTTCACCTATTTCTGGTGGTTTCTCTGAATTTATTTAGAGGGATAGTTCAACAAAACAAAAAGAAAATTCTGTCATCATTTACTCACCTTACCTTCATGTTCTTCCAAGCATGTATACATTTCTTTTTTCTCTGTGAAACATTAAGGGGGTGTTTACACAAAATTCCATTTTAAACTAAAAATGGAAAACGTATGCATTTTGGCTGTTCATTTACAAGACAATGGTGTTTTGGGGGCCTGAAAATGCAAACTTTTGGAAACCGGTTTCAAAGTGCAAGTTTTTGAAAACGATACCATTATCGTCTCGAATATCATGATGTCATGGACATGCGTTATTACGTGTTCGAATAGTGGTCCTTTAAAAAGTGACATTGCCAACTACGGGTCTGAATACTTTCCGTACCCACTGTATATACAGATACACACTATTATTCAGACTTTTGGGATTGGTAAGATTTTTTTTGTTTTTGAAAAGTCTCTTATGGCTCCCAAGGCTGCATTTATTTGATAAAAAAAATGCAGTAAATATTATCACAATTATAAAAAGTCTTCTATTTGAATATTTTAAAATAGTAAAAGTTTTCAGCAGTCATTACTCCAGTCTTCAGTGTCAAATAATCCTTCAGGAATCATTCTAATATGCTGATTTGTTGCTCAAGAAGCATTACTTATTATTATAATTATTATAAGAAATCTATGATATTTTTGTCACAATAAAACTCTCTTGGAAACTTCTTACCATTCTGTCATAAGTATCATATTTTGTCTTTTTTTTCACACAAAAATAACCATTAAACAGTATATTTAAATAATATAAACAAACTACTTGTGACTGACAACCTGGTCTTACAGAGAATCTTTGAATTGTGTTGCCTCTAGAGATTGAGTTGTGTTTTAACCTTCAGTTATTTGAGCTGTGGTATTTGGAGTCCTGTGACTAACAGAGCTGGAAAGGAAATGCTGTGTGTGAGAGCACGTACGGTAGTGTAGGTGGCTGAAATCTGTTTGGGTGGATGTTCAGACAACCTGTTTTTTTTTTTATTTGTGTGTGTGTGTGGGCTTCTGTCTGTCACAGCAGCTTGTGTACTGATGCAAAAAGACACATTAGAAATGAGTCTGCTGAATAAATTAGAGTGAACCTGTGGAACATGTTTTGTGGTGCTTTAAAAGATATTACTGCTTACCCATAATGCTCCTCCTTCATGCGCATACTAATACAAGCTGGCTTCTGTTAACGCCGACTTCCTCTTTCTACAGCACGCAAACAGGAGATCATCAAAATCACTGAACAGCTTATTGAGGCTATCAACAATGGCGACTTTGAAGCCTATGCGTAAGTTACTTGTGTGTGAGGTGTATTTTTAACTTTACCCACAACTGACAGTAAATGAGATGGCACTGAAACAATTGCTTTAATTCTTTCCAGTAAAATCTGCGACCCTGGACTCACCTGCTTTGAACCTGAGGCCTTGGGAAACCTGGTGGAGGGGATGGACTTCCACAGATTTTACTTTGAGAACTGTAAGCGGAGTCGGATTACTCTTCACTTCTACCCTGTCGGTCATGATGTCTGTTCATTAAAGTGTGGCCGTTTCTCACTCTGTCATAGTGCTGTCTAAGAACAGTAAGCCCATCCACACCACCATCCTTAACCCTCACGTGCACCTGATTGGAGATGAGGCCGCCTGCATCGCCTACATCCGCCTCACGCAATATGTGGATGGGCAGGGCCGGCCGCGCAGCAGCCAATCGGAAGAGACGAGGGTGTGGCATCGCCGGGACTCTAAATGGCAGAATGTCCATTTCCACTGTTCGGGAGCTCCAGCCGCCCCTCTACAGTGAAGGTACATCCTCGTATAGACATATTATTGTTATTTAAAGGGTTAGTTCACCCAAAAATGAAAATTCTGTCATTAATTACTCACCCTCATGTCGTTCTAAACCCGTAAGACCTCCGTTCATCTTCAAAACACAAATTAAGATGTTTTTGATTAATTCTTAGAGCTCTCTGACCCTCCATAGACAGCAATGTAATTACCACGATCAAGGTCCAGAAACGTAGCAAGGAGATCGATAAAATAATCCATGATACATCAGCGGTTCAACCATAATTTTACGAAGCTACGAGAATAGTTTTTGTATGCAAAGAAAACAAAAATAACGACTTTATTCAACAATTCGTCTCCCCACCCTAGCGCCATTTTGGAGAGTATCCAAAATGAATAGCATACCAAAAAGAGTATCCAAAAAAAATAGAATATGCTGTTTGTGTTCAGTGGATACTCTCCAAAATGGCGCTAGGGTGACGCGGAGGATACGAATTGTTGAATAATGTCTTATTTTTGTTTTCTTTGCATACAAAAAGTATTCTCGTAGCTTTGTAATATTATGGTTGAACCGCTGATGTAACATGGATTATTTTACCGATCTCCTTGCTACATTTCTGGACCTTGATCGTGGTAATTACATCGCTGTTTTGGAGGGTCAGAGAGCTCTCAGAATTCATCAAAAATATCTTAAATTGTGTTCCGAAGATGAACGGAGGTCTTACGGGTTTGGAACGACATGAGGGCGAGTAATTAATGACAGAATTTTCATTTTTGGGTGAACTATCTCTTTTAAGTCTTTAACAAATTCTCCTTGTGCCTTAAAATAAGAAAATTTTGTACACTACCGTTTAAAAAGTTTGCAGTCAGACGTTCTTTTGAATTTGAAGAATCCTGAACAAAATGTATCACAGTTTTCACAAAAATATTTAGCAGCGTCTTCATTATATAGTTGCCTTAAAATATGCTGGTATTATATAATTCACCACTGTTAGAGAAAACACATTTTGGTCTTTTCACAGTGACTGAGATATAGCCCTAGTGACAATTACACTATAAAAATTTTTTTTTTTTAAGTTGTTAATAAAACATATTGTTGGAGTATGTTTTTCTAGAAAATACTATTTCAGTCTTTCTACTTCAAAAAATTCTGTTTAATTCAGTATTTCTTTGTAATTATTTGTGAAATTTACTAGCAATTTTCGAGTGAAATTTGTTTCTACACCAATTTTTTTTTTTTTTTTCTTCAGTGTAGCCTTGGTCTGCTCATTGCACACTCTTGAACAGATTGTGTAGTTGTACAAAGTGACGACACCGCTAACAACCTTATTTTTCCTCAGGTTGAGCTCATTGTAGCCACATCTAACAAGAGAGCCCAGCCAGAAATGGAGAGTGCAAGAGTAAAATAGAGAGAGTGAGGGAGGGGGGAAGTTGGAGAGAGGGAGGAAGGAAAGCGAGCCCAGTGATGGGTAGCTGTGAGTCTGCAGTGCCTGACCCTCCCACAATGGGCCCGGCCCCCTCACCTGCCAATCACTTTTGTGCATCGTCTTCTGTCTTACCTTCAGCTTTACCCCCTCCCTCCCAGACACCGTCCCTGTATCTTTACACCCGTGCAGAGACTCCCCTCGTTGTGCACATGTGCTGTGTGGAGTTGGACAGTCTTTGATTAGTACAGATAATAAGGCCTCAGCGAGTCGTCTGTGAAATGCCATGCTTTCTGTCGCACCTTCCCAGTGTGAGTAATGTTACACTGATTCGCCGTCCTCACTTACAGTGTGTAGATTTTCAATAATAACTGTTATTCTTATTCTTATTATTAATATTGTTCTTACTGTTGTTATTAGTATTAAATACAAAAGCAATTGTATGTGTCACTTACACAATTCACGTTCTGGATGCCAATGATTTGTAATTTATGCCTTTTCTTTTCCGAACATTTTTGGAGAGCATGATTTTTTCATTATATCCAAAGCCGTTTATGTACAGGCTTCTCAGTGTGATTCACATCCAACGCTTCGTCTGTCCATGTGTGTTCAAACGTTAGTGGACATTTGTTGGTATGTGTGACTGTTTTGGGGCAGATTCTACCAGAGCCTGATAAAGAACGACGTGACGTTCGGGGGTCTTCCAGCTTTAGTCATTATTTCTCGGATCATTTGCTCAGATTTGGAATAATTCAGCAGATTTGCTGTCAGTTGGCGAACTTCATATTGGATGAACAATTCCTTGTTCTGAAAAGCCACAATTGTGCTTTATATGTAACCTGTTGCAACGTTAGTATTAGATTTTAGTGTTGCGATATTTCACATTTTTTTCGTTTCTTCTTCAGCTGAGCCAGTGGTGTTAGGTTGGACCGACTGAATCAAACTAAAAGCCATACCTCAGCTGAACATACAGTAGGCATACCAGATGATGACCTCCTCATTCGTGTGTTTTCTCGGACTATGGAAAGATGTGGACATCCAGTGACATCATTAGAGGAGATAGTTCTCAAAAAAACAACTATTGTATCTCAGCACTAGTCATAGTGGAGGTTTAAAGTCATTGGAGGCCATTGGAGAGCAGCTGATTGAAGGAATTTTGGTGGGTTTTTAGCTGACGGAGTTGCATATTTTTGCTTTTTTGAGTTTTTTTTGCTCTTATATTTTGACATTTTATATTTTTCATGACATATAGCGTTGACTTATCGATATTACTCATTCTATTTTTGAGAGTTTATATATAGTTTGTTTGTCGTCGGTGTGTGAGACTTTTAAGGAGAGTGAAAATGTTGTTACCCTGGATCCTTTTTAAAGTGTGTTTACCCTTTGGATGGGCAAAGTGCAAGGAGCATGAAAGTCTTTCGAAGAATGAAGAGGTTTGTAGTCGAAATCGGCAGCAATAGTATTATATGTCAGAAGATGGTAAGATATAGTTTATGGAGTGCATGTCACACCTCGTACAACTTTATACTGGTTTCACTCTACTTCTAAAGGGTTTGAACCGTGGTGAACTGACGTGTCAGTGTGACTATTTTATTGACCTTGTGTCCTCGGGTTGTATTTATTTATTTGATATTATTATCGCAACTTCTTACATGCTTCTTACGTTTGTGTACGACACTTTGTCTAATGTTTGAACTCACTAGCTTTGAGCCACTTCATATCGATAATGACTACTGATCTTTTTTGTTGTTATTATTTGAAAGAAATTGTCTCTCACACAGATAAAAAGAGGCAATCTTTTAAAATCCAATCAAAATATTTCTCTCAAACAAAGCGACCCTGTGAGGCACGTGTACTTGTGTTTGTGCTCCGGTGTTCTGCTTCTGTTACAGTTGCGTCTCATTCTTCAATGCTTTATCTCATGCAAAACTTCACCTGTGTTTATACGAGTGATCAGAGTTCCACACCTGTCCGCTCCCTAAAAAAATCTCACAAAAAAAACACAAACAAAATAAAACGGCATGTAAAAAGTGTACTGTTCTCTGTGTGTTTAGCAACGAAAATAAACATGTTGAAGAGTGAAAGTGCACATCGCTATTAAAACAGGACACACAGTATTGAAACTGCAGTTTACATGCATTTCAGCTGGAATTTCTTTGCATGATAGTCACTTGAACACTAGGTTTGGTGTTATTTATCTTTTTGATTTAATTTTTTCTATTGAATGCTGGTTTACCTAAACCTTTCTCTTATCTGTTTTACCAGCTTTGTTAAGTGCATATATATATATATATAATATTTTTGTCCCAAAATTATGCTGACAATGGCTGTGTAAATGACGAAGACTATAGCTACGAAATGTCGGTGATTATGGAAATGGTGATATTTCTATGGCATGCTTTTGTATTAAGCTCATTGTTGTCAGTGCAGGGTGACTGATATTTATATTAACGACTATAAGATTTCTCATTAGTATGAGACTGCTTGACTTCAGAGAAGCACTTGCAATATTAGCTAAATATGCATGGGTTTTTTCGAAATCACTTTAAAGCTAAATTTGTATTGGCAGTGACATAGATCTGCTGTTTGTGCTTTGCGGATATTCACCAAACCTGAATGGCCAATAAAATCATGGATTGTTTCTGACTTTTATGACTAACTTAACCATTACAGCTTAGTAGATAGTGGAGATCCAGAGTATTTTTACCTGCACCGACAACATTGTCCATCTTTAAGCACAGGACTGTTTCCGTTCGACTTATCACTATCACTTCTCTGATTGGAAACCGTACCGGATAGTTTCTCTGAAGTTGAGTTTTCTCACAGTAGCCCTCTGTTAGTTTTGTTTTTCTGTATAAGATAATATTCTTTGATTTCTGAGGATTCTTACTCTTGTTATTTCTCTGTTCTCAAACATGCTGTGTATTCCCTGACTTAAGCAAATGTGTTCAAAAGATATAAATAAATGATTTAAATACTGAAGAATCTTGTGCATGTATTCAAAATTGACAAGCAATATGTTTTTAAAGGGTTTTTACTTGAAATAATGCATGCTGATGGCTTATACCATCAATCAACAACCTCATAGCTCCCAGTTGGTCTATTTCAACATGTTAAAAATCAATTCCACTATGGAGAAAATGAATGGGATTTTTACTTCCTTAACCTGACTGTTGCATTCTATTTGAGGGATTTTTAAAACTCATTTCCAGGCCTGCCAGGTTATGGAAATAAGTGCAATCTTTAAATCACGTAATATTTAATATTGAGGGTTTTGAAGGAGACATTTTACACTTCTCAGTAAGCTGTAATGCAAATGGGAATGGCTTTTTCAACCACTTTTTTATCTTTATTTTCCATTAGCATTTAAAATGCATTTTAATAAAAAATTCTACCTTGGGGAAAAATTTACTTTTTTTTTGTACTTTTTTTAAAGTTTAAAAATGTCACCTTTAACATGGAGTGATCAAATGTATGAATGCAAAAGGAAATGTAAATTGCTTTGGATAAAAGCATATGCCAAATGCATTAATGCAACCTTTGTAATTCTGCTAGATTTGTGCGCTTTCGTGCTTTGATTTGTTTGCATTTCTAAATGGTCACCCTCCATATTCTTAAATGGAATTTGTAGTGACCTATTTACATTCTTCACTAATTAAAGTGTTTAATGAAAACATGGGCAATTCAATACTGCATGTCAAACACCACATCAATCATCATCAAATAAATTACACTGTAAAAAACAGCACACACACAACGTCAAAACTCTAAACAGTGCCATAAAAATCACATTCATACAAACCAAAAACTAACATGGTTTTCCATAAGCAACATAAGAATCAGTATGCTTCTCAAACATGCAAACAAAAAGCACTGTATACTGTTATCAGGCCAGTTTAACTAGTCTCTCACTGGCCTCCCAAAGTTTTTTTGCTACTCCAGAATCTCTAGCGAAGGCTCTTAGATGAGCCCGCCGACAGTCAGTGAAGTATCCTCCGTTGTGCGGCAGCACCTCGTCTGATACAGCGCAGTAGACCACCGTCTGCGCCCCAGCCTCACACGAAACAAAAAACATGAACATCACCACCTGCACCAGGATCCGGAACAGAACTGAGTAATGACAGGTCCAGTTACTCTGAACGTAACCTGAATGAGACAAAAGATACAAGATGAACTTCACAATAATCACCTTCAGATAAGGTGAAGATCACTATTATTACTGCTCACACTTAGGGACACCAGGAACACCCTAGCAACCACATAGCAACCTTTTCTGCAGTTATAGAGAAAGTCGGGCTATATTTTAGATCTCACCAGGGTGAACGGCATACGCAGTAATTCCTTTCCCCTCCATCATGTGAGCGAGCTCCTGTGTGAAGTAAATGTTGGCCAGCTTGCTGCGGCAGTAGGTGAAGAACGGGAACAGGTTGTAGTTGAGATCTTGGAAGTCTAGCTTCTGGTACTTGTAGCTGGAGCAGGTGAGGGTGATCACTCTGCTCGGTGAGCTCTCTTTCAGTCGCGGGAGAAGAAGGTTTGTCAGTAAGAAGTGGCCAAGGTGGTTCACACCAAAGCACATGGAGAAATCATCATCTGTCCAGTCGAGAACGCTGGGCATGCCTGAGGGGAAAAAACATATATTTGATGAAAGCACAGTAAATTTGTAATATTGTGAAATATTATTACAATTTAAGAAGTTTGTGACTGTAATTTATTTCATGCTGATTTGGTGCTCTTGAAACATTTCTTAACGTTGAGTTTTTGCCGCTTAATAATATTGTAGAAATCGTGGTACACTAGATAGGGCCCTAACTTGTGTGTGTTTTTTGTTATTAAAAATAAAAAATAAGCAAGCCCAGCCCAGGTGACAAAAAGTAATGCAAAAGTAACGTTATACATTACTTTAAATAAAAAGTAACTAAGTAACGCAATTTGTTACTTTTTTAAGGAGTAATATTGTAATGCATTACTTTTAAAAGTAACTTTCCCCAACACTGTCTAGAGCAGGGGTGCCCAAACTCGGTCCTGGAGGGCCGGTGTCCTGAAGAGTTTTGCTCCAACCCCAATTAAACACACCTGAACCAGCTAATCAAGCTCTTACTTGGCATACTAGAAACTTAAAGGCAGGTGTGTTGAGGCAAGTTGGAGCTAAACTCTGCAGGAAGGCTGCGCCCTCCGGAGGTCGCATCCTCTGTAGGATGAATATACGAAGTGTCCTCAACCTAGAATTAAACGAGACGGCCTTCGTAGTTAATGAATGTAGCATGCCATCAGTACTTCAGTGTTGGTTAGTATACCTACGTACTTATTTATAGAATATCTATTTTATATTATATTTATTTATCCTACCTTTCAAAATATTAGAAAAATATGTTTTTAAATTCGTTATTTGAAAAAAAGATATAGTACAACTGTCATATTGCAAAAATTGTAAAAATTTAAAATAACGTTTTTTAATTTTTATGTATTTTAAAATGTAATTTATTCCTGTGAAGGCAACGTTGAATTTTAATCTCTAATACGCAGATTTGTTGCTCAAAAACATTTCTTATTATTATCAATGTTAAAATTCTTTGTGCTGCTTTCGATAAACAGAAAGCTTTTATTTGAAATATACATCTTTTGTAACATTATAAATGTCTTTAATTTATCTATAACGTACGATTAACTCATTTGCTTGGTTAGTTGCCTGTTTTCATAACATGTGAGTTTTGTGCATCTCAGAAGCGTGGAGATTGACAGTAGGTGAGCTACAGGTGGACTGTGGTCCCAGATGTCAGGATGGAGTGGACAGACTGGCTGTATGCAGGGGGTTGTTAACTTGCTGCAGAAATGACATTCTTGTCAGTCACCATGGCAAAAAAAAGGGTACATAAGCAGTGCATAGATTGCTTTTTCTAAGAATGATCCAAAGTGGAACATATAATTACTTACTCTTTATTTTGTTTTATCAGACTTGTCTTCTCCTGAATGGGTTGTTCCCCTTCATCTCAGCTCTTTGTGAAGAAAAGCTTGACTGTCATTACTATGTTTTTCAAGGTACAAGCTCTCTATCATCACGTGTCATTCTGTAGATTGCTAGGTCCATACATGACTGCAGTGACAAAAGTTGTATGCATATGTGTTTTGTAGTGTTTACCATTTGGCTGAAGAGGCTGAAAGAGTGCCTCAGTGAGGTTTGGGAAGTTACTGGTGCTCCTTTCGATTCAGACCTCCAGCAGCACCTTATACAAATCATCTGGAGCAAAGCAGAGATCCCAGTAAGCCTTTTGCATACAATGAATTTGAATATTGAAAACATTAATTTATTCATATATTTGTTATTATTATTATTTCAATTAATTGTCTTGATTTAACATTAAAATAACAAGTGTTTTTTTCTGTACCTATTGCTATAGCCTCACTTTATATCATAGGCTGGTCATTTGAGCCAGTCTCAAATGTTGACCAGAAACAACTGAAGGAAATTAAAACAATCAAGATCCGTTTACTACGTTGCCCTGAAATCAGGCTGTAGATCTTATTACACCCTTCATGTTCTTGAGTGAGGGGGGCGTGTTAGACATTGTATTCAGTAATCTTTAAAAACAGACTGGGTTTGGACTTGGCCAGGATTTCCGCCCAGCCCTCATGTGAGGTCAGTGAAACACCAAACTGCTCTACATGTCATGAGAAAAATCCCACAGCCTTATAATGCTTTTAAATCCCTTCTCATAAGAACGAAAAGATCATGATTGCAAGAATAGTGGATGGGTGTGGTGGTTGTTGTTGTTTTTTTACAATGTCTGGAAAGGTTCTCTTTTAATAACAGCATCCATCATCTGAAGGCCAACCTGAAGAAGGCGCTGTTGGACCAGAACGTGTAGTACAAGGGAGCATTCTTGACAGCATTAGTTGAGGTTATGACCCCAGAGGAAGAGAGTCTTGCCCTGCCTGGTCCCTATCCTTCAGGGTTTGAGGAGACATGGCTGCAGGAGTGTGCGGAGCTTCTGTTTACTGATCTGGAGTCAGACAGAGGAGGACCTGTGCTGATCTCCATGGCACATAAGCTCACCTGTCATGCAGCCAAATGTTAATGTGTTTAGCTTGATGTTATTAGATAGTCTTATTGTTCTTTATATTTGTTTATATTTAATATTTTTGTGAAAACTGATTCATTTTTTTCTATTTTTCTATATTTTTAATGTATAGAAAGGCCAAAAGAACAGCATTTATTTGAACTAGAAGTCATTTGTAACAATGTAAAAGTATTAACTGTCACTTTAGATCAATTTAATGCATCCTTGCTGAATAAAACTATTAATTTCTTTCAAAAGAAATTCTTACTGACCCCAGACTTTTTGAATATCTTGCGACGCGTTCAATAGTGATCTTCAAAAATAAGAGCTGACAGTGTTTTCGAATGAGAGTAGACCTCAGATTCAGGGCTGGCTCCAGTCAATTCCAGATTTCTCTTTTTTTCTTTTTCTTTTTTTTTTCCTTTTGTAATATTTTTGTTCCACTCAGGGGACCGCTAAAGGTGTTTGTTCTGTTTTATGTCAACTTATGTTTCTGAGAAATCCAAAGGTCTTCACAGATGGCTCATGGATTTACCGGTGCTCAAACTCTACTCTGTTTGCCTGTCTGTCACTCTCTCATTCTCTCAGTGTGGACTTGTCTTTGCTCCAGCGCTGGTGTAGCTTATTAGAGAAGCACAGATGTCCTGAAGCTCCCGAGGCCTTCAGAACAGCCTGTGCACAGGCTCTGTGTCTGTGTGGCGTCCACGTAGTGACCAGGAGCCTGACGGGCATCCTCACGCATAATGAGCTCTGTACCAGGTATATTAAAAATGTGTGCTTTGAACAACTCAGTTTGGGCAGTGAGCTAGACAGGGAAGGACTAGAACCAAAATAAATAGTGCATTGTCAGGAAGTTTTATATTTCTGTCTAGTTAGATTTGCAGATTCATTGCAAGGTCATGTTTCTGCATCTGGTTCAGGCTTTGGTTTTAGATTTGTTGTTTATTATTTAATGATTTTGTGAAGGAAGTATTTGATGTAGAACTAAATTTCCATCCCGTCTGTATTTTGAAGCTTGATCAGCACAGGTATCTACCTGCTTCAGGACGAGAGTCCACAGGTGAGAGCGAAGACGGCTGTCTTTGCCTCTCTGCTCTGCTGTTCTGTCCGACGTCCAGAAGATCCACAGAAATGCTTCTACATGCAGGTGAACCGGGCTCTGCGCTCACTGCTGGACCTGCTCTTGGAGGAATTCTGGGATGCAAGTGGTGCTTTGGAGGCCTTAGTGTGCCACTTACCAGACTGTGATCTGAATGCTGTACTGACGGAGGCCAAAGAGACACAGTATGTCAGTCCCACATTCAGAAATGAAAATTATTCAGGCCAATCATTATTTCCTATTTGTGTATATTATTATAGAAATGGTATGCACTATTATGTGAAAACTATGTAGCATTAGACAGTAATTTTGTTTACTATTGTCATAGTTTTACTTACTATCATAGTTTTAAGCCCACATTCAGTTTTAGAGTTTTTATCATTAACATTCAAAATTTTGGGGTCAGCAAAAAAAATATCTTATTCTTATATATTTTAAATGCTGTCCTTTTGAACTTTCTGCCTGGAAAAAAGTATCATCGTTTCCACAAAAATATTAAGCAGCACATCAGTTTTCAACAGTGATGATAAAAAAATGCTTCTTGAACACTAAATCAGCAAATTAGAATGATTTCTGAAGCATCATGTGACAGAGAAGACTGATGTAATTGCTGCTGAAATGTTTTTACATTTGAATAATATTTCACAATATTGTTGTTTTTACATCAAAAATGTATTTACATTTATTTGAATCAAATAAATGCAGCCTTAGTGAGCATAAGAGACTTCAACATTAAAAAAATCTTACAGACCCTAAACCTTTGAATGGTGTTGTAGATTTAAAAAATCTTATATAGGTTTTAATCTTTATACCATTTATTATATTTTACCTGGCTTTTGCAAAGGAAACACATACAAACTTCCTGTTTTCTTCTGTCTCTTACTTTTTTGTGTTTATTTGGTTGTTGTTTTCTTATGTTGGTCAGATGTCGCAGTTTGTATGAGCGAGATGAAGCAAATGTGTTTGCAGAGCCATCTGTGATCTCAGAGGGCCTGTTGCCACACCTGTTGAATCTAGTTAAACATTACCCAGAATCCTCCACTCTCGCCAAGAACCTCGAGCACTGGGCCCGAAACAGTGCAGCCATTGTCAAAGAGAATCTCTCAATTTGTATGCAACTTCAATTAGGTATATATAAGATTTGCCAGATAACCATAATGATTGTTTTTCTTTATTATTGCATGAATTATCACTAATTAACTTCCTGATGCTCTGTTGTAATTGAATCAAAAACCTTATAATTACAATTAATATGATCTGTAATATTTATTTATTGTTTGTATGTAGTCGTTGTTGTATGTTTACGTGCCAATTATGTCTCTCGTTTGTTGTCTAGGCGATGTCCTGAATCCTGATTGGCTGAGTTTGCTAATAGAACCCCGTTTCCATGGCGCTCTTTCAGGCCTGTTCACTAGGGTGATTGTACTGCTCCAGCTGCTCAAGAAGTGTGATTCCATACGACCCCTACTTGACCCTTTGAATTTATCTACAGACCTTCAGGATATTCACAGAAGGTTTGTCCTAAATGGAGTCTTCCTTCCTCAGGTCTTCATTGATGCACTAAGGACAGATTAATCCAGTGTCGTCACAGATCAGGGTTGCATTATTGCAGTTACAGGCTTAATTGAGCACAAAAAATAGATTAGTCATTATTGATCTGGAAAAGCTGGCTCTTCATCGCCATATTGGGTGGAAACTATTCGCAAGGAAAAATAACAGTCCTTTGTTGTGCAATACAAGATGGATAATAAAGAAAACTTGTCTACTTCACCAGCCAAAATCAAACACCAACTCCAGATAATTCTCGAAGACAGCAGCTCTGTAAGTGTAGCACATCTAAATCTGAAATAGCTGAAAGATGCCATTGTTTCTGGATGGGTGGTGATTTCTGAAATAGAGCACACTGCAGGCGGGGACAAACAGACTCAGCAAGCATCTGAGGATGGTACATACATTTTCAGCCAAATCTCTCTTTTGAACCAAATGTGATTCATTCTTGTATATTGATGTGTTTTATATATTTAATAAATAAAGATCGAATAATTTTTTAGAACTTACTGGCTAACACTGATCTGTGATCCCAATAACAAACATTTGGCACTGTGTGCCAGAAAATGAATGCTGCTTATTTCTAGCTGATTGATGTTTTGATAGCCAATCTCTGCAACCTCAGAGACTCGTTGTTTTTATGTGGAGTGGTGGCTCACGGTTCGCTGTGATAACACTTCACAAAAGCCCAAACCGGTTTGAGCTGCCTCACACCAACCTCACAGCATCTTCTGATACACACACAGCAGCTGCTCTCATTCACTCTTTTCCTGTGGTTCATTCTATCCTAATCCTTTCTTATATTCCCACTACATATTTTATCATTTTATCCCACTGGTTTGATATTTTTGCGTCTTTACTTCTCACTCTGTACCCCTTTTTCATCCTCATTGCGTCTTTGTGTAAGCCACTTCTATACTCAGGTTTCCACTGCAGGGGTAAATGCATCAAACAGTGATGTAATGGTTTTTGCGGCAACAGTAGAGTTGCCCTACGATAACAGCAGGGGAGGAGTGCCTGCTTTATGCCACATTTGAGGCTCCTCTCCCAGGTTAAGTGTGCATTTTCTGCCCTCAGCACAGGGCTAGTTCATGATTCATGGTTGGAATATGTACTCAGTTGCTGTGCAACACTCCTGTGTGTCACAGGACACAGTGTTAGGACGCAGCTGGGTATCCCAGTAGCCATCAGTGGAGCAGATGGTCTGAGTTTACAGCAGACGTTGAAGTGATTCGCACTCCTCTATGAATGCTGCAATTGTATTATAAATGACATATTGATTATTTTAGAGTCTAGAGGACCTTCAGGTGGATTTCTTGGGCGGGTGGCATTTTAAAATGTATAAAATCTGGGGGGAAAACATGAATAATTACATTCAGAATCAGAATGAGCTTTATTGCCAGGTATGTTTACACATACGAGGAATTTGTTTTCGTGACAGAAGCTTCCACAGTGTAACAGAATGACAGTGACAGAACAAAAAACACAGATAATAAAAATAAAAATAGAACAAGTAAATAAGGAATAAAAATATATAAATTGACAATTGTGTGTGCAGGTATATTACAATAGACAGTTTTTTATTTATTTATTTAAAAAAAAAAAGACTTCAAGAGCAGTCTGTATTATTGTTTGATGAAATATAACATTTTATATTAATTTTAGAAATATTTGAAATAATGTTTTATTATTTATAATGAGAAAAACGATTTGGAGAAAATTAGTCTTTTTGCCACTAAAAAAACAAGAGCTCATAACTTTCACATGGGCTATAAATGGACTATTCTTTGTTTCTTTATTAATTCAGGCTATTTTAAAAGAGAGTTGTTGAATGCGAGACATCTGTGTGTGCAAATTAAATATATGGAAGTCTTTTTACAGGCTTGGCTTTTTCCACTCATTATCTTCTGTCTTCTCCATACTAACCCACAGTTCACTTCCTGTTTACCTCGGATGGAGAACCAGTATTGACTGAAGATATGGTAAGTTAATCTGCCACTGGATTAGTTATTTTTTTATTCACAGTAGTTATGTTTGATTTTAATGAATCTTTGGACTGTATACTATTCATGGTAATGGTATAGTACTGTTTGTCCTTGGTTCTATTTTGGAGTAAATAGGAAGTTTTATCATGTTTATTCACTATATTGTTTAGGACAATGCATGTGTGTTCTATTCTGAAAGCTTTCAGTATGTTCACATTATTATTATTATTATTATTTAAATAACACTTTTTAAACAAACCAGTCAAACAGAATTTCATTTTCAGGTAGAATTCCTGGGACAACCAGGAGTAATAGCTGGATGTCAAAAACAGCAAGGACATAATCAACCAACTTTAAAACAAAGAAACGCTGTAGTCACTGAATGCCTGAGCTCTCTCCCACTCATCTGCTTGGGTCCACAACTCACAAAAAAAGCTGCCAACTTGACTGGGGTTCGAAACTTTGTGTAATTTCTTGGAAAAGAAAGTGGGTCAGTTAACCTGGCAGGAGTACCATGGAAAGGAAGCAGACAATCTGGTCTAATTAAATCTGATTGCTTACTTCCATGCTCCAAAATGCAGTGAAAACCCTCAACATACCTTCCAAAATGTCAAAAAATGCATATCTATCTGATACATCAAGACATGGTACCTAGAGATTAATGGTGAACTGTAACTAATGAGTTAAAGCAGAAAATGCGACACTGCAGTTACTGTGCTAAACTGTGCTGAACTATTAAAAACAGACCGTTGTATTCATAATAGTTGTGTACTGTACTTGACAAAGAGGAATGTTAGTACAGAGTTGTCCAGAATGTACCACTGAGACACTGACAAAAAGAGTATAACTATGAACAAAACAATAGAGATTGTGTGTGTTTTTCATCCGTTCTGAGAGGACAGCAGTTTCAGTAGCCTACACGGATTGTGTCACATCACTAATTAACCCTGCGTTTTCCTCCTTTTAATAGTGTCTCCTCAGGGGACCCTCTGTTTCGTTGTAAATAATAGAGGCACTCATTATTATTCCTGATCTCCTAATGCAGTTCTGCTCTGTCAGATTCGTAGAATGGATGAAGTGAATGAATTGATAGTGCTGTAATGATGAATTTGTGTACAGGGTTTTGGCCTATTTCATTCCTTGCAAACCCATGATGCATGGAAGCTCATTCAGTCACACAGCTTTCATCAGAAAAGAGGCTAATATTATGAATTTGCTTTAAATCGTAATTTGCCAAGCTAAGGAAATGTGTCTCATAAAAAGGCCAGGTTGTGTCATCTGAAAATTAAATCAAAACGCATAATATTATAATATTCATAGACGGCATAATACAAATATAATAATATATATAAAAAAATCACATAATAACTAATAATCATCATTATAATTTATATAATAATAATCATAATTGTAGAGTTTGATACATTTGAATGAATTATGCTATATAAAATGTATATTTAAACATAATACATAATTCTATAAGAACTATTACATATTAATACAAATAATTTCTATATATATATATATATATATATATATATATATGATATTCAATTTATATTTTATTATTAACTAATACTAACATTTAAATAATACATTTATATAGAGAGAATTTTCTTAATATCAATTACTTTTGTCAAATGTGAAATATTTGTGTTTTTATTACAATATTTCATAATATATTAATGGTTGTTGTTGTTATTATTATTTGTATTATTATTCAAATAAACCCAATCTATCGTTAGCTGGAACATTCCGGCCATTTCGTCCATTATAATTCGCATGCACCGTGCATCATTGTGAGGGAACTGTCTCTAGGACCCGGAGGACGCGGCGTCACTGCAAAGGGACTTTCTGCTATCAGTGCACAGACAGACGGGTTGTTTACCAGCTCAGAGCTCAAAACAAGAGCACGAGAGCAGTGTGGCTCGAGTTACCACAGGCTCTTCCTTTTAACAGAGCGTTTTCGTTTCGATTCGTCATGAATAATAATTGTTCTTGTTGTTAATAACATCGAGGAATGGAAATGTGTCAACTGCTGTACTTTGTGTTTCTGTTCTGCTCTGGTTTGGTGGACTGTCTGTCTGTTGTTGAAGGTAAGATCCTTTTCAATGTGTTGCAATAACTTTCTAAAAAAAAGTATATATATATATATAATCTATATTTTTTTTTTTCATACCATTTTGCATTTTACATCAGTGTTTTTACATGATCACTACATATCTGTTCATAACAAAGCATGTTTTTTGGGGGAAAAGTATTGATTATTGTTTAGCGTAGTAAATGTAATTTAAACATGAAAATTTAACCACCTTATTCTAAATTGAATGGAACTGATCTTCCAAATCACATGAAGTTGATTTGTTTTCCTCAGAGTGTATACCATCTAATGGAGAGGACTATAGGGGAATGCAACAGAAGACATCCACAGGGAATATCTGCCTCAACTGGAAGAGTCTTAACTCACAGACAGGTAACTTATGTTTCTACTTTTCATGACTATTTGTACATTTTTACTATAAAATTTGAAATCAAACAACATCGCAAAACAATGTTATCATATTTGGGGAAATCAAGCTAGGATGCATACATCATGCATATTTACAGACTGTATCCATTAATTAGAGAATGCAGTTTGCAAACGGTCAATGTTGCTATTATAGATTTGTGCAATTATAGTTATGTATGATGTGGGCATGCTGCCCAGATGATATTATGAGCCCAACTCAAAAAGCTGAGCAATCACTCTTCTATAATCCAGACAAGGGCTTTTATGGGGATGTGCGTGTGGGACACATGCTCACACAAACAAAATATGTTTGGATAGAAAATATGAAGTATCCATTAAATCCTATTTTAAATGTTCATCGTTTTGTTTACTTCTTGCCAGATGTTGGAGATCACAATTTCTGTCGCAACCCAGATGGTTCAGAGAAGCCCTGGTGCTATGTCTCCGGGTCCGATGGAGCGACCAGAAAAGAATCATGTGACATAAGGACATGCCAAGGTAGCCATATTCTCTCCTAATTAAACAAAATATATATTTTTAAATCACAGCAGCTCATATACATTCATATAAATGTTCATTTTCTAAATTCTTGACATTAAATTAAACTTTTTTAATAAAATAAATATCACAAATCACTTGGTGTTTTGGGGGGGGGGAATAAACACTCCAGCGTGAAATGCAATTTTGATTTAGGAAAGTGATTTAACTCTTGTCTTTCTCAGGCATTTCACAACTGGGTCTTACTAACGTGCTACTCTGTTTCAAATATATCATACTTTTAGCTACACACTGTTTCTTCCAAGAACCTAGAGGTAGCTAGTTTAAAAATATGTACATAACGCAGAAATGTGCAAACTTACTTTTTGTGGGAAAAAGCAAATGGCATTAAGAAAACATTCTCTAGGGACTGAACAAGGTCAGCACCAAATATTTTAATGCGTTCACTTTCCCTAAAGCTTACTCTAAACACTGGCACTAAACAAAACTTTTCTTGTGCTATTAATCATTTTTCCATAAGCCAGCTGTCTTTTATTTGGTTTATTTAAAAAAACTCTTATTGAGACTATTAAGCCATTTTTAATCCACGCTGATGGAGTTTCCTTAGAATTATCTTTTAACTCGACATGCTGCAAGGAGAGAGATAACGTTGAACAACATGAGTCTAGACTCATCAAGCCTTGAGGTTTCCTCAGCTGGGGCAGACAAAGAAACAAGCACGGAAACTTGTTCTGATGCTGTTCAAGAGAAGGGGTAGGCCTCGCCCTCTGGGATTCTGATTGGCCGTGAGCAAGATGCACACCATGGCGACAGATACTGATTGGCTAGCTGAGCTGTGAACTCAGGTTCTTTAACTCTGCTGGAGTGTGTAAACAACTTTTTCAGAGTAGAGGGTGGTGGAAAAATTCTGAGAGCCGGACCACAGCAAGAGAAGTAAATGTTTATTGTTCTCAGCTGTGAATTCTTCCTGTGGGACCTCTGAAGCATATCACATCCACCTAATGTCCTGTTTAAATAAAAATAGCCAAAATTGATCTCATTATGCATGCTTCAAAAAGAAAAGAAAAAAAAAGACCTAGTAATGGCCTGATGTGTCTAGTAAAGGCTAAAGCTTCGTTTAGAAAAAGCATAACAGCACATTAGTATTTCTGGGTTTTGTGAATTGCGTTGACTCATTTCAGAATGTAATTAGCAACTATGACGAGCATGGATTGAATGGAACTGATCTTCCAAATCACATGAAGTTGATTTGTTTTCCTCAGAGTGTATACCATCTAATGGAGAGGACTATAGGGGAATGCAACAGAAGACATCCACAGGGAATATCTGCCTCAACTGGAAGAGTCTTAACTCACAGACAGGTAACTTATGTTTCTACTTTTCATGACTATTTGTACATTTTTACTATAAAATTTGAAATCAAACAACATCGCAAAACAATGTTATCATATTTGGGGAAATCAAGCTAGGATGCATACATCATGCATATTTACAGACTGTATCCATTAATTAGAGAATGCAGTTTGCAAACGGTCAATGTTGCTATTATAGATTTGTGCAATTATAGTTATGTATGATGTGGGCATGCTGCCCAGATGATATTATGAGCCCAACTCAAAAAGCTGAGCAATCACTCTTCTATAATCCAGACAAGGGCTTTTATGGGGATGTGCGTGTGGGACACATGCTCACACAAACAAAATATGTTTGGATAGAAAATATGAAGTATCCATTAAATCCTATTTTAAATGTTCATCGTTTTGTTTACTTCTTGCCAGATGTTGGAGATCACAATTTCTGTCGCAACCCAGATGGTTCAGAGAAGCCCTGGTGCTATGTCTCCGGGTCCGATGGAGCGACCAGAAAAGAATCATGTGACATAAGGACATGCCAAGGTAGCCATATTCTCTCCTAATTAAACAAAATATATATTTTTAAATCACAGCAGCTCATATACATTCATATAAATGTTCATTTTCTAAATTCTTGACATTAAATTAAACTTTTTTAATAAAATAAATATCACAAATCACTTGGTGTTTTGGGGGGGGGGAATAAACACTCCAGCGTGAAATGCAATTTTGATTTAGGAAAGTGATTTAACTCTTGTCTTTCTCAGGCATTTCACAACTGGGTCTTACTAACGTGCTACTCTGTTTCAAATATATCATACTTTTAGCTACACACTGTTTCTTCCAAGAACCTAGAGGTAGCTAGTTTAAAAATATGTACATAACGCAGAAATGTGCAAACTTACTTTTTGTGGGAAAAAGCAAATGGCATTAAGAAAACATTCTCTAGGGACTGAACAAGGTCAGCACCAAATATTTTAATGCGTTCACTTTCCCTAAAGCTTACTCTAAACACTGGCACTAAACAAAACTTTTCTTGTGCTATTAATCATTTTTCCATAAGCCAGCTGTCTTTTATTTGGTTTATTTAAAAAAACTCTTATTGAGACTATTAAGCCATTTTTAATCCACGCTGATGGAGTTTCCTTAGAATTATCTTTTAACTCGACATGCTGCAAGGAGAGAGATAACGTTGAACAACATGAGTCTAGACTCATCAAGCCTTGAGGTTTCCTCAGCTGGGGCAGACAAAGAAACAAGCACGGAAACTTGTTCTGATGCTGTTCAAGAGAAGGGGTAGGCCTCGCCCTCTGGGATTCTGATTGGCCGTGAGCAAGATGCACACCATGGCGACAGATACTGATTGGCTAGCTGAGCTGTGAACTCATGTTCTTTAACTCTGCTGGAGTGTGTAAACAACTTTTTCAGAGTAGAGGGTGGTGGAAAAATTCTGAGAGCTGGACCACAGCAAGAGAAGTAAATGTTTATTGTTCTCAGCTGTGAATTCTTCCTGTGGGACCTCTGAAGCATATCACATCCACCTAATGTCCTGTTTAAATAAAAATAGCCAAAATTGATCTCATTATGCATGCTTCAAAAAGAAAAGAAAAAAAAAAAGACCTAGTAATGGCCTGATGTGTCTAGTAAAGGCTAAAGCTTCGTTTAGAAAAAGCATAACAGCACATTAGTATTTCTGGGTTTTGTGAATTGCGTTGACTCATTTCAGAATGTAATTAGCAACTATGACGAGCATGGAGCATGTTTTCAGAACAAAACTTATTTTTTTCACCCCATCTATTTTCTAAATGCATGTTATTGATCTGAATGATTCAACCCATGCAAATGTTTCATTTTAATTTTTTTTTGTTTGATCAAAATCAAAATTCAAACTTCAGACAGACTTCTCTCTTGTGATGTATGCCCCATTTCTCCAGTCATTTAGTCCACTTACATATCACCCCTTTCTTACAATCAACTACAAGCTCGCATTCAGTTCTGCCTCCATCCAATCAACAACCGATGGATAAAAAAATATATATTTTTAATAGTCTGTTTCACTCTGGATGTCACAACAGGGATGGAAACATTTGTTGGTGCTTATGTTTCATTGTGAATTGTTTTTTTTTAGTTACAAAAATTGTTACAGTAGGAAAGGCATGGATGGTAGAGAACACAATTGTCAGTTGAGAGCACTCACTCCCAGACCAAAGTAGAACTGTTTAGTATAAATATTTGGTTAATGGGAGTGTAGAGCTTATATTAGCAGTGCAGATTGAGAAAATCAGAAAAACACTCATATCCTGTTCATCCTGTCACCCCATAGACCAAAACTCGACAGAAGCCACGGTTCCAAAAGAGTCTGTCCCCACTCAGGGACTCACCCCAAGAATGGTGGAGACCTTCGAAAATGTAGACTCCTTCCCCTCGCAGGTGGAGGGTGTGGCGGTGCAGCCCGTGAAGGGAGTCCGCCAGCAGGTCAGGAGTGGACCCAAGAAGAAAGACCTTGGGACTCTTGGTAGGTGTTGGGTTGAGATTACTAAAACCTCAAACTACATTCAAGAACCGAGAAGATCATGGGTATACTGGTTGTCTTTGCTACCCTGGCAGGTTATGTTCTCGCTGTCTTCATGATGGCCGTTATCATCCTACTTGGAGGTGGCATCACAATGGGATACTTCTACAAACGGTCAGTATAACCTGAAACACAATGTTTCATTACAGTGTGCACTTAAAGGGGTCATATGACGTGTAAAAAGAGTATAAGTCATTATAATCAGTAATGATGTCCCCACTGGATGCAACGAATGCCTCGTTTATAATGGTTTTTAATGTTTTTGTCTTGTCGCTCCGGCCGGACAGGGCATCACAATATGGTAAGGGGCGTAACATTTCCGTCACACGCTTGAGGTATTCGGCCAATCACAACGCACTAGATAGCTGGCCAATCAGAGCACACCTCGCTTCAGACCAATGAGCTTTGTAAAAATCGACGTGTTTCAGAAAGGCGGGGCATAGAGGAGAAACAATGTACAGTATGTGGAAAATAATGTGTTTTTTGAACCTTAAACCACATAAACACATTTCATTACACCAAATACACAAAATAATGTTCTTTTTAGCAGCATCATATGACCCCTTTAAGAATCGAGAATAGACGGATGATATCAATAGAAAAGGACAACAGACAAAATCTAGGCAAAAAAGGTACTTCAGTTCTTCAGAATGAGGAGACTTGAGATGAGATGTGTGGCCAGTACTTCATGTACAGTTCATAATAATTGTAGTTTCTTTTTGCTGGAGAGCACAGTTGTTCGGGATGGAGTCTGAACTTTTGAGATGTTGGTTTTGATCTACTCAGAGTAGCTCAGAGGTGATGTCTAAGGAACAGAGATAAAGGATGCGATTGGGTTTGCTACATGCTTACAAGGGAATAAAATGTTACGGATCACAAGGTCGGGCATCAGCTGGAAACACATACCAGGTTCATGTAACACTGTCATTTTAATGCCATTAGGCACATGAGAGAGATGGTGAGTGGGTGTAAATATTGGAGACATCTTGACTGTCTATATTTAGGACGTTTAGGAGTGGGTGTTGAGTTTGGGGAGGAACAGAAGGACTCTGAAAGCTGATATCAATAGAGATATCAATTGTTTTGTACATTTATAATCATAGTGTACCCAAACCCATCTTAAACTAGATGTGCTGCAAATGCAGGTTTGTAAGCCAGCTGTCAAATTTGAGGCTTCACTGTTAGGTAAATCTTACATTTCACCCTAAAATCATTTTTAAAGGGGTCATATGATGCGATTTCATGATGCCGCCCAAATGTGCACACAAAGAAAGGCGGCGTGGTTTCAGTAACCGCAGTTAGTGTTGAAGCAGCCATGTCAGGGAGACGCTGTGTGTTTCTAGGCGAAAGCAAAAGCACTTTTTGGCCTTCCGAAAGTAGATGCATTTAGGAATCTTTAAGAACAGCAATACATTTTATGGACGACCGTTTCGTGAACCTAGGAAAGGAGGTAATTCTGACTTTGCTATGACAATCTGGCGCTTCTGAATCAGCTACTGTTTTGTTATTAGTTTAAGTAATTTCTATTGACTGTTCAAATGCGGAGTTTTGTGCATCGTGTGTGTGTGTGTGTGCGCGCTTGTGGGAGCGAGAGAGAGAGACAGGGTCACATCACAGTGGAGTCAGCTGTCTTAACCGTGGCTTGTGTACTGCAAACACATACAAGCTTCATCCCTGTGACTGTCACGCGACTCTGTTCCCCTTTCGGGCTCTGTCTTTACATTTATTTTGAAAGATGAAGCTCGCGATTATGGTAAGAGGCGTTACATTTCCGACGAGTGCTTGCGGAGATCGGCCAATCACAATGCCCTGGGTCAGCTGGCCAATCAGAGCAGACTGTGCTTGTCGGAAGGAGGGACTTTGTAGAAAACGAAGCATTTGAGAGAGGCGGGGCATAGAGGACCTACAATAATGTACAGTATTTGAAAAATAATGTGGTTTTTGAACATTAAAGCATGTCAACATATTCTGTTACACAAAATACACAAAATAATGATCTTTAAAAAAAGCATATGACCCCTTTAAAATAATTTATCTTGTTGTTGGACCAAGTGAGATACATTATTCTCTGTCATAATTTATCAGAAGAAATACTGTAATACAATGACTTCTTTATTTAAATACACTGTAACAAATGCTACCATGAAAGGTAGTAAACTATGCTAAAACTAAATTTAATTAAATTTTCACAATACAAAAAAATAAATCTTGTTGGTTCAAAAATGTGTTTCATCTTTATAATTTCCTTTTTTCTTTTTTTTTTTACATGAAAAATTGGTCATAAAAATATTTTATATATATATATAAAAAAAAAAAATATATATATATATACATTATGGGATACTTTTTAAAAAGTAAAAAAAAAAAAGCAAAATTAAAATATTTTTATTTGTGGTGTCTGCCTTTATACCCCATTCTATTATTCATCCAGTTGATCAGTGACATAAACATGACGAAATCTTGGTGTTGTGGCAATGGTTGAAGTGAAATGGTTTTGTTTTTTGTCCCATAGGGGTCGTGACCTCAAGAAACAGCATGAGCAGCGGGTTTATGAGCGTGAGATGCATCGCATCACTCTTCCCCTCTCTGCCTTTGCCAATCCCACCTGCGAGCTGGTGGACGAGAACACCATCGTCATCACGGCAGAACCGAACAACCAGACCCCCACTCAGGAGCCGGTCGAGGGAGCTGACCCCCTTATGGGGACGGCAGGGACCCCTGGAGCTTGATGGAGGAACAGGATGAGCGCCTGGAAAGGCGTCTTGTTAAGACTCATCTATGCAGCACTGCAGGATCTCAGAGGACCAAACCCCTCTCTGCCTGTTGTCTCTTTTCTCTTTACCTTGCCTTTACAGCACGGTTTCATGGTAAAGGCAGGGCATGTGCCCTGAGAGAGCAGTGGAAAGCTTTTTTTGTCCCAGACAGTGTCCTTATTTCCTCAGCAAAGTTGTTGAGGAAAGTAGGACATGTGGGGATACACTGGAAAAGGTGATATGGTGGTTTTGTATTAATATGCATGTAAGGGATTCGCCTGGAGAAAAATTGCAAGTACTTTTTGTGCATATCATCACAAGGCATGAATTTTACCTGCTTGTTGAACTCCATTGAGAGGGCGACAGTCCAGTTAACAGCTCCATATCCTCTTATGAAGTGTCGATGGATCAGATCATCTGATGTTCTGGCGTTTTGAAAGAGAAGACAATCCATTCTTATCTTCTTTCCTGCCTTTTTCGTTGTTTATGTTCCTAATGCAGTTGTGGTGGAGAGTTGAAACTGAAATTGTACATGTGTAACTGAATCTGTTGCTCTACAGCTGGGCTGTTCATTCTGTAGGGAGCTTTGGTTAGCAACTACAGCTAATTGAGTTAATTGCCTTTGATAGCTCAATCATCTTCATTAGGCAGATCATGTGGCCTGGGACGCTAGAGCTAAGCTAGGTGAAGGTTTTGACTAAATTAAATGGAAAGCTTTACAGAGATCTTGCCTTGCCTTAGTAAATTACATTTGAATGTATTGTTGTTCCTGTGGCCACAATCTGATAAAGAGCAAGTGAGTGCTGTCATGACTTCAGTAAACCAGTCGGAGTGAGTCTGATTAGCGGTCTTTGGTTACATTTTCTATATCAGTGTTCATTTGTTGCTGACCATACAGATGGTCGGAAATAAGACGATGGACTTTAAAGCATGAACCTGAAACAGAGAGAGTACAAGATGACGTATTAAAATGTACTATGGTCTCATTTTATAGAGATTTTTTTTATTTTTTGATGTATGCATTTGTTTTCCCATGGTTGATTATACAACTGCTTGAGGTTCCAGAAGATCTTGTATTTTTATTTTTAGCAATGTTTTACTGCTATGAAATAAAATCAGTTTGAAGACAGTTATATTGTTGTCCTCTTTTGACATGTTCTTGTGGAATTTTTACACTACAAGTTCATGACGTGTTCCATGGATCACTTGGTAGCTGGGTTTACTTTCCTGCACATTATGGGAGTCAAGGGGCAAAAAAGTTCAGAATGGAAGATTTGCATACGGTATACACTGAATATTGGCTATTTGTTTGTAGTTATAAAAAGTACATAGAATCATAGTTACTCCAAAAAAATTTTATCATTTTTTTTTTTTTAAAGAATTTGTTCATTATGGCTACATTCATTTGGTCAAAAATGTAGTTAAAAATAAAATTGTGGAATATTACCATTTTAAATAACCGCTTCCATTTAAGTATATATTTTATCCTTAAGAAATAATTCTGATATGCTGTTTTGGTGCTTTAAAAACCTATTTGTTATAACAGTTTCAAATTGTTGAGCTACTTGCCTGGAAACCGTGATAGGGTTTTTTTTCTCTCTTCTATTCTTTAACAAAGTTTGAGATTTGAATAGAAACAAAGTAAAAAGTGTAAATTATATTCCACATTTTATTTAAACTGGTTGAGTTACCCAGGTGGCTTTAATTGTCTCACACTTCAAGATGCGCCACTCAGGATCACGTGATCATAAACAATGAAGTGACCGCGGCGTACAGAATTTAATAACGGCCTCAGAAAATGTCCGTTACTTTTCATCTTTAAAAT
>NW_015505390.1:1421475-1426014 GCF_001515645.1 Sinocyclocheilus grahami | reverse complement strand
TTTTTCTTTCTTTCTCCTTTCTTGTCTTTTTTCTTTCCGCTTTCTCCTAATTTGTTATTCAAGTTACCCCCCTCAACTCACTGGGCTAATTAATGTTTATTTTGTTTCAACTTATGTTTGTATTGTTACATTCAGTTTTTCTGTATAACATTGGACACTGCTCTCAACCTGTGGTTTGGGTGAGGGTATGTATGTGATTTTATTATTATAAATCATTTTGCCTGTTTTTCCTTTTTTTTTGGTGTTGTGAAAATGTAATAAATAAATCATACAAAAAAAAGAAAATGTCCGTTACAGCAAGGATTCGGTTGCCCACTTTGGTTCGAAACGAGCCTTTAAAGTGCTTAAAAATGCCATTCGGAATTAGAGTTTGGAAACTATGCTAAACGTGCAGAGCCGGGGATACACCAGGAGCAGGTTTGGAAAACACTGCACTATGAACTCATTCTGTGTTGTTTTGACTCAACAAGAGGCCTCTGTTATATTGAATTTATTAATCCAATGAAATTACGGGGGCAAGAAAATATCTTAAAAGTCGCAGATATAATGTCCCAAGCCATTGTCACATAAAATGAAAGGTCAAGACAAGCAAACACTGCATTATGGGATACCGTTTTGGTATATTTTAGCAAATCTAGTAGGTCTTCTATGTATATACAGGTGCATCTCAATAAATTAGAATGTCGTGGAAAAGTTCATTTATTTCAGTAATTCAACTCAAATTGTGAAACTCGTGTATTAAATAAATTCAGTGCACACAGACTGAAGTAGTTTACGTCTTTGGTTCTTTTAATTTTGATGAGTTTGGCTCACATTTAACAAAAACCCACCAATTCACTATCTCAACAAATTAGAATACTTCATAAGACCAATAAAAAAAACATTTTTAGTGAATTGTTGGCCTACTGGAAAGGGTGTTAATTTACTGTACATGTACTCAATACTTGGTAGGGGCTCCTTTTGCTTTAATTACTGCCTCAATTCGGCGTGGCATGGAGGTGATCAGTTTGTGGCACTGCTGAGGTGGTATGGAAGCCCAGGTTTCTTTGACAGTGGCCTTCAGCTCATCTGCATTTTTTGGTCTCTTGTTTCTCATTTTCCTCTTGACAATACCCCATAGATTCTCTATGGGGTTCAGGTCTGGTTAGTTTGCTGGCCAGTCAAGCACACCAACACCATGGTCATTTAACCAATTTTTGGTGCATTTGGTAGTGTGGGCAGGTGCCAAATCCTGCTGGAAAAGGAAATCAGCATCTTATTCATGAAACATTAGTGTAAGAAATCCTGTGGCATACAAGTAGTGGTTATAATTTTGTACATGTCAGTACCTTTGACATAAGACTAGAAAAAAAAAGCTCTTTTACAGCTTTTCACATTCTACAAACTACAAATCCACATTATCCCAACATATGACTTAAAATCTATACAAACATGAACAATATATATCCAGTTAATTTAAACGTTATTTGTAATCAAAGGAAGGATGACATTCATTTTCAAACGTCCTCACAAAACGTCGCTCGTTAAATTCTGCGTTGCAGACATTTTGATTACAGCCTGTTTCGGTATTGAGCTGAAAACTCTTAGAAACAGCCAGTCAAGATCCAGCATTACGATCTCACTTATTTCATTTGGAGAATACAACTCCAAAGCAGGTTTAGATACAAAGAAAAATGATCCTTGCTCTGTCATGTTATATTTACAAGGTGAGTCCATGACAGCGGAATAAACTCCAGTTTTCAAATAGCTGATGTACCAGGAATAAACTACCATGCAAGATGCATTTCCAAGAAACCACACATAGGAAACCAAATCTGAACTCCAAAATGTTATTACTTCCTTTCATAAGAGTTTTATCACTCTCTGTCTTTGGATTATAAAGTTACAGAGGTCAGGACCTCAAGTGCTAGTGGTACAGAAAGAGTCAAGGGATTGAGTGCACTTAAGCACAACTACCTGCAGGGGGAAGTGTGGTTTAACAATGCTTGATTTACATAGCTTCAATATGGTAAGTCAATAGAACCTTCCATATTTTTTATAATTTGAAATAAGAGGTTCATCACCTGAAAACATATCCAGGTCACATTTAACCCTATTTTTAAAAATACATTTCGCTTTTACATTTCCATGACAGTTAAGCACATTCCCCCTAAATTCATTCTTTTTTATTTAAATTTGATCTTTTTTTAATTCTCAATCTTCTCAAAGATGTTTATATTATTTAAATTAGCATAAACAATACAACTTTAAATATCATTACTGAGAATCTGGGAGGGGATGTGCATAACTATCTTAAAGAAACACTCCACTATTTTTGAAAATACGCTCATTTTCCAACTCCCATAGAGTTAAACAGTTGAGTTTTACCATTTTCGAATCCATTCAGCCGATCTCCGGGTCTGGCGGTAGCACCTTTAGCTTAGCTTAGCATAGATCATTGAATCTGATTAGACCGTTAGCATCTCGCTCAAAAATTACCAAAGAGTTTCTATATTTTTCCTATTTAAAACTTGACTCTTCTGTAGTTACATCGTGTACGAAGACCGACCATGGGTGCAATGATATTACACAGCACCTGAAAATAGGCTTATTGGAAGTTACCTAGCTGGGACTATTTTCAGGCACTGCGTACTATCATTGTGCCTGCTGCACCCATGGTACGGCAGCAAAGATCTTTGATTATTACACTGGACTGAGAGTATAGTTCCTAGCCATATCGGCCTAGAAAATCACAGCTTTTCATTTTCCATCAGAAGAGTCAAGTTTTAAATAGGAAAAATATAGAAACTCTTTGGTCATTTTTGAGCGAGATGCTAATGGTCTAATCAGATTCAATGATCTATGCTAAGCTAAGCTAAAAGTGCTACCGCCAGACCTGGAGATCGGCTGAATGGATTTGAAAACGGTAAAACTCAACTGTTTAACTCTAGAGGAGTTGGAAAATGAGCCTATTTTCAAAAATAGTGGAGTGTTCCTTTAAAAATCTAATCTTAATGGTCTCAAATGCTTTACAGCTTTTTGTTGTGGGGTGAAATATGACCCAGAAATGTTCTTGAAAGGTTTAATGACAAACACTTTTGTTGTGATCGAAAAATACTAACTAATCAGTGTAATAGATGCTATACAACGAATTTTCATAAATCTGATATTTGAAACTTCACTAGGGAAATATATAACTCACCTAGTGGTAGGCACTCTTAAAGGTTTGTGCTACATGGTTAAATCATAACTAAACCATCCAAATTAGACAGAAGGAAATAAAATCTCAGAAAGAAGCTCAAGGTCACTGAAATGTACTTGTTCCTTCAACAGAACTCTGCCAAGAATGCTTTGCAGTTCTAGAATGTTCTGAGTGTCATGACAGATCTCGCCAAAGAACACCAGCATCAGCATGTTCCCAGTATGCAAACAAATCCCAGGTAAATGCTCTGATTCAGTTCTGTAAACTCATCCAAAAAAAAATAAAAATTGATTCCAGCCCATATCTCAGCCTGTGCTTCTGTTGGATTAGTTGATGTTGTTTTCCTGGTTTTCAGAGGCAATTTCACTGGGTCCATAAGTCCTCAAAAACTTCTGCCGAAGATCATCCAGTTCAGCAGGCAGAGGGATATTCAACTCCTGATTCAGAGCTAATGCCTCAAAACAGTCCTCCAACTTCTGAAAAGCAGGCCTGAAGAAGGCCGGGAGTGGAAAGAGGTAAGAGCAGGAACTATTTCTGTCTATTATAGGGTAATATTAATCACCATTATTCATATAATATCTAGATACACTACTGTTCAAAAAGTTTGGGGTCGGTATGGTTTTCAAAAGAAGTCTTTTATGCTCACTAATGATCACTTTATTTTAATCAAATGTAAAAGCAGTGATACTGTGAAATAGCGTTACAATTCAAAATTTCTATTTGAATACATTTTAATGTAATTTATCCCTGTGATGACAAAGCTGAATTTTCAGCATCATTACTCCAGTTTTCAGTGTTACATGTTCCTTCAGAAGTCATTCTAATATGGTGATTTGGAGCTCAAGAAACATTTATATTATTACCCAATATTTCTATTATTATTGTTATCAATTGAAAACAGTTTTGCTGCTTAATATTTTTGTAGAAACCATGATATATTGTTTTTCAGGACTCCTTGCTGAATAGAAAGTTCAAAAGAACACCATTTATTTGAACAATACATTCACATAATAGTCTGTCACTTTCAAAGGGGTCATAGGATGCCCATTTTCCACAAGTTGATATGATTCTTTAGGGTCTTAATGAAAAGTCTGTAACATAGTTTGGCTAGAATTTCTCAATGGTAATGTAAAAACACTTTTTTTTACCCTGTCAAAAACAGCTCTTTTCAGAGCAAGCAGTTTTGTAGCATTTTCATTTAAACGTTAATGAGCTCTGCTGACCCCACCCCTCTCTTCCGAGCCAGAGAGACTGTTTACTTTAGCCGCATTCATCGTGAAACTTGCTAATTAGCACATTATTAGGAAAGGCGATTTGCAAAGATTCGTTTAAAAAAAACTTACACTCGCTTCTTCTGT
>NW_015505390.1:1402903-1420970 GCF_001515645.1 Sinocyclocheilus grahami | reverse complement strand
AAAGAGAAAGGAAAACTTGAAATCGCATCATATGACCCCTTTAATCAATTGAATGCATCCTTGCTGAATAAAAGTATTCTTTATGATACCAACTCTAAAAACCCAGTTCAGGGTTTAAACCGGCGACTTTTACCAGCACAGATCTTCATAACGCTACACCACCCCACCCCAGGGAAATGATCTAAGAGAATAAAATCAGATAAATAGAGTTTGTGTCTAAGCAGAATGAGGAAAGACCGAACTGCATGAGACATCTACAACCTCTTGATCACCATTACAACAAGAAGTACTAAGACAAAAACTGAAGTGATGCATCAGCAGCACTAGGCAACAGGACACAACAAAACCTCCTGCTAAACAGAAATTTGCTTGTCTGTATTCTCAACTACTCAGACAGATCTTATTTCAGATGTACATGCTGTTGGAGATTAAAGTAAAACTGTCCTATCCAGGCGTGATGTTTTTAGTGGCAAGTAATGAAATGTATGGTAGATGATGACTTTAAGATAAGAGTAAACTATTAAATATTCATCATTGACTGCTATATATACAATAATGACTGAAAGCATTTAATATAAAAGATGCCAATACTGGCAGAAAACCAGTATGGTGCAGATATATTGTGCATTCCAAATTAAAACGTATTTAATGTGGAATAGTTATGAACCAATTATTTTTTTTACAGTGGGCGGAGATACCCAGTGTGACAAGAGAAATAGAAATCAAACGTCTGTCACAAATGTCCTGGGGTGTATTCCAGAAAGCACGGTTAACTTACCGTCAGCTAAACCCTGAACTTTCGGTTGATTAACCCCAAACCGTGCTTACTCGAGGTATGTGGTTCCAAAACTGCGTCCGGGAGTAAGTTCATTCAACTCAGAGTATGTTCCTGGTTAAGACTCGAGACATTCTCAACAGAGCGACGAATCGACGAGTCACTATGGAAACAGACGCTAAGAAAAGGCACGCCATGCTGTTTCTTTCTTCTTCTTTTATTCAATGGTCGTTTACATGCTTAGTGCATATCGCCACCTAATTGATAGTTGTGCAATCTTTTTTTTTTTTCGTTTAATCTTTAATCCTCGAGAATCTGAATTATATTGTTTGTTTGATGCTAATTATATATTAAGTCATATCAGATATGTATTTTGATTTAGAATTTAGACATTATAGAAAATGCCGATCCATGTGTGAGATAATATAAAATGTAATAAATATAAATATAATAAATTAAACATTACCTTGTCATAGTGTTTTATAATTTATACAGATAACAGTTTTATATGCCAATAAAATAAATATAATAACCATATTGGAATAATATATTACCTTATTTATTACTTATATTAGCACTTCATCATTAACATATCATTCATATACGCTTATCCTCAAACATACCCGGGGTATGTCACATAACCTGCTTTTTGGAATACCCCCCTGATGTGCTTGGTTTAGGTTTAAAAAAAAA
This sequence comes from Sinocyclocheilus grahami, assembly GCF_001515645.1. Lineage (NCBI taxonomy): Eukaryota > Metazoa > Chordata > Actinopteri > Cypriniformes > Cyprinidae > Sinocyclocheilus > Sinocyclocheilus grahami. The sequence goes on along the minus strand of NW_015505390.1, from coordinate 1,419,502 downwards.
TAAAAATCACAAAAAGAGAGAATTCATATTGCTTGGCAATTTATGATTAGATACATCTTTTAACTGGATTAATGAATTTGCTCTTGGTCGACAAAGAGATAGTCCCAACCCAAACTCATGCCAGTGGTTGAGCCAATGTTGTTGCATCAGACTGATTGAGGCACTAAAACAACAACAACATGCTGATAGTACCAGACCCAAAGTGTTTACACTTCACAGGCAAACCAACCTTCGGAAGTCTTACTTTTAGCCTCTGAATATTAAGATGGAATGATCAAATGTTTTTAACATCCCAAAAAATTACTTAACCTTTAAATTGTCCTGTTTTATCTCACCATTTCCTTCAAAGTATGTATATATATAACTGACCCAAAAGTACCTAAAAAATTGTACAACAATAGCTTTTACTGTTTTGCAAAGCTATATGTGTGAAGACCCAGAAGACCACTCACCATTCCAGATGCAATGCTTTTTGCAAAACTAACTCTCTGTTCCCATGGGAATGAGTCCTGTATGAACAGGGAGACAGAGACAGAGAGAGAGAGAGAGATGAATTGCTGGCCTAGTTTATAACCACAGTATAATACATCCCAGTGTGACAGCACGCTATGCTGTCCGTGAATTAGAGAGGAAATCGTTACATAACGGCAGCCACTTATTACAGACAGAAATTACAGACACACTTTTATAGAAAACATTATAGCGCAATAGAGAGACACAATGTAAGACTGAACGAGAGAGGTATATCATCCGTTATCTTTAGGTTTGGTGTTGAAACCCATATTTTGAAGCAAACCCACTGCGTAATCTGGAAAACATTCTCACTAGAATCCCTCACCTGGAAACACTTCATACCTCCTTTATCTCTCATCCACTGCAATCACACAACAGCATTTTCTTCCTCTCATTTTACAGACTGTTTGTATTTTCCAGTCCCTATTCCCTGTCTTTCTCCCTTCCTCCTTATAAAGTTCATCTCAGGTGAATGGAGACAGTGACAAAGACTAAACCACTAACAGATGATATACAGCCCTTCCTAGAAGCAAGAGGAAAGGAAAAAGGGGGTTTTAAAATCAGGACGCACCGTGTCTCGGATAAAATCCTTTAGAGTGCCTCCCTCAATGAACTCGGTTATCAGATTAAGCCTCTTGTCCTTGTACAAAACCCCAATGAACTTCAAAACATGTGGGTGATCAAGATTTCTCATCACTTTTACCTGGAAAAGAGAGACGGAGAGAGAGAGTGAGGAAAAAAAATATGAATTGCTAAGATTCTTAAAATGATAAATCTAAGACTAAAGGCCCAATCCCAATTCTATTTTATACCCCTTCCCTGTCCCCTACCCCTTCCCCTTTGTCCCTTGAAACAGTGTGTCAAGGGGTAGGGGTGAAAATATTCCCCTAAGAATTGGGACACCACTACTATACGTCACACGTCATCATACGTCGTCTGTACACACACATATACTGGTGTGCTGCTGGTGTGTGCATTAGAGCCTTTAATTACCGTTCTATATTAATGCGCTGCTTACTGACATACACACACTAGATATCACGCAGCTCACACATCCAGGAGCAAAGAAACTTGGCAACGCTGCCCCACGACTTTTATTAATAACAGTTTAAATACTGAATTGCTACATTATATTTTCCAGCAACGAAAGGATAAAATCGCTGTTTTTGAAGTAAACGCACCCTAAAAAGAGAAACGCACAGACGCGCATACACACAACTTTCATCTCTCTGTCTCTCGCTCTCGAATTGGCAATATTTGAGGAAAGGGTTTAGCGATTTATAATTATTGGGGGTACTAGCCCTCAATGAACTTCAAAACGTGTGGGTGATCAAGACTTCTCATCACTTTTACCTGGAAAAGAGAGACGGAGAGAGAGAGTGAGGAAAAAAAATATGAATTGCTAAGATTCTTAAAATGATAAATCTAAGACTAAGGCCCAATCCCAATTCTATTTTATACCCCTTCCCTGTCCCCTACCCCTTCCCCTTTGTCCCTTGAAACAGTGTGTCAATGTGGGTGATCAAGATTTCTCATCACTTTTACCTGGAAAAGAGAGACGGAGAGAGAGAGTGAGGAAAAAAAATATGAATTGCTAAGATTCTTAAAATGATAAATCTAAGACTAAAGGCCCAATCCCAATTCTATTTTATACCCCTTCCCTGTCCCCTACCCCTTCCCCTTTGTCCCTTGAAACAGTGTGTCAAGGGGTAGGGGTGAAAATATTCCCCTAAGAATTGGGACACCACTACTATACGTCACACGTCGTCTAGCTCCTACAGTACACACACATATACTGGTGTGCTGCTGGTGTGTGCATTAGAGCCTTTAATTACCGTTCTATATTAATGCGCTGCTTACTGACATACACACACTAGATATCACGCAGCTCACACATCCAGGAGCAAAGAAACTTGGCAACGCTGCCCCACGACTTTTATTAATAACAGTTTAAATACTGAATTGCTACATTATATTTTCCAGCAACGAAAGGATAAAATCGCTGTTTTTGAAGTAAACGCACCCTAAAAAGAGAAACGCACAGACGCGCATACACACAACTTTCATCTCTCTGTCTCTCGCTCTCGAATTGGCAATATTTGAGGAAAGGGTTTAGCGATTTATAATTATTGGGGGTACTAGCCCTCCTCAATGTCTACGGTGGTTATCGCCCTGATCAGACATGAAAATATGTTGTGGCACTATCGTGCAGTCTGTAATGATATGACGTTAGCAAACTTTAGCGATTTTTTGCAAACATTTCTGTGACGAGTGGGGGCGGGGCCGAGAGCCATGGGAACGGCGCGAGGCCGGTGGAGTAATTGATAATGAGCGACACCTGCACCACTCACCGGTCTCGAGTCCCACGGAGGAGCTCCGGAAGGATAAAAGGAGGAGTTACGACAGTGAAAGACGAGAGAGGACCAGGCCTGGATTTTATTTTGTGTTTTGTTTCGGCAGTCGTCCGCGAGGGGCTGCTGCTTTACTTTCATTTTGTGATTGTTCATTTTATTAAAGTCTTGAACGTTCGCCGGTTCCCGCCTCCTCCTTACCGAACTACGAACGTTGTTACATTGGTGCCGAAACCCGGGAGGAAGGAGGGACACGCTGTCAGAGAGCCCTCGCTGCTGAGGGGGGTCGCGGTGCTGAGGAGATCGGGCAGCAGGAACAAGCGGAAAGACCGCCGGTGGCTGCCCGAGGCGGTGGTGCTGGAACTATGGAAGAAGGAGGCGGGAACCGGCGAACGTTTGGGGAAAGGGGAAGGGCTAAGGGGTAGAATTAGGATTGGGCCTATGTCTCTTTTCCTCTGAAAACAATCACAAATGCTACAGCAACACTGTATCCCAGCACCGGATATGGAGAAATGAAGGAAAAATTACATGGTAATCAGATGGACGAATGAATGATACTTGTGGGGAAAGAAGGGGATCTTCATACCTCCTTAAGGAATGTTTTCTGTGTCTCTTCATCACAGCGGATCAGCTCCTTCATGACCATCACCTCACCTGTGGCTTTATGGGTCACCTACAAAAAAAATAAAAATAAATCACACAGTATTAGGTTTGGAAGATAAATTATTTCCAGTTCTTCTAAAATACTGAAACCAAATAGTTTTAATGAACTTCATCTGCATTCTTCTGCCAACTGTGAATGGAACTACTATGACACTACTGAACTTATTCCAAGTCAAAAGAAATGCTTTAGCTAAGTTGTTCAATAATAGAATCAAGAAACCACAATTCATAACTGTGGAATCAGAATTCCTTATGATTCCTTTTCAAAAGGAAATTCAGGCCTGTCTTCCAGCACTGAACTTAGCTTCAATGCAGTGAACCAGCTCTTCTAGACAACACTAAGGAACCAGTGAGCAGTTCTAGACACGGCAATACACAGAAAATGAGGAAAGGTTGAATGTATGCACACCTTGATGGCCTGTCCAAAGAAGCCTTTTCCTAGGATTTCTCCATGGATGAGGTCACAGGGACGGAAGATACGGTGGGAGCAGCTGGAAGTAGAACGTAGGGATTCAGAGCGCCCGATATCTCGAGTTAGAATCGGAGGGTCCTTAGGAGATGAAGAGACTGGAGACTTGCAGGTGCTATTGCTACGTCTACAACACACAAGATAAAAGTATTTGTACAAACCCAAATAGCAATTGGAAAAAGATAAATAATGTATGTGTAATGTATTTATTTGCACCATCTCTGTATATCCACATCCACTTGGAATCAAAAAATGTAAATGAACCTACACAAGCCCCGTGATGACACCTGATTAGATGACATAAGTTACCTGAGGGACCTCCTTTTTAACGTCCCATTGCCCACTGAGTCACTTCGTTCGATCTCAGCATCCGCTGATGAGGACAAACGCATACGAGAAGCCGCGGGGACACCCAGTTGATTGCGGGAGCCCAGGCGGAGTCGGTCCAGACGCTGTCTGACTGGATCATATTCCATCAACAGCTGCAGTGTCTGACTGGTCCGATGGATCAGGTCCTCCACCTGGAACGACCAATTCAAATTCAGAAGGTCATATACACTGTGGTTATTTTGATAAGGGTCACAACAACAATAAAAGCAAGAGGACAGCATTAAGTCATAAAACTTCAGTATTGTGCATTAGTGCCATTTACATAACATAGATTTTTCCTTCCAGTCAAAGCTGGTGCCACACAAAAGATACAAAAGGTGCAAAAGATAAATTCTCAAAGCCAACACTGAAATTAAGATTATGTAATACACAGGAACAGTGGAATACGCTGGATATTCAATATTTTCAGGTCGATAAATCTGGACGTGCAGCAATGAAGACTGCTTTCTGTAATTGTAATTGTGATTATGTTCATTTCAGGACTTTAGGATTTTCCATTTTTAGGATTACAGGACTTCAGGCTGCTTATTACATCGGCCAGATGGCTGCTAAATCCAAGTCAATCCAAAAACCTCCCAGTATGTGATTAAATTAAGGCACAAATCCATGACAACAGAAGTAAAGCAGTGGAATTCAGACGTTAAGGAGAAATGGTGGGAAAATGAAATCACATTTACAAATGCATGATGAGAATGCATTTACATAGGAGTTGACGAGTCACTTTAGTCCAATTTATTAATAACAGTTTAAATACTGAATTGCTACATTATATTTTCCAGCAACGAAAGGATAAAATCGCTGTTTTTGAAGTAAACGCACCCTAAAAAGAGAAACGCACAGACGCGCATACACACAACTTTCATCTCTCTGTCTCTCGCTCTCGAATTGGCAATATTTGAGGAAAGGGTTTAGCGATTTATAATTATTGGGGGTACTAGCCCTCCTCAATGTCTACGGTGGTTATCGCCCTGATCAGACATGAAAATATGTTGTGGCACTATCGTGCAGTCTGTAATGATATGACGTTAGCAAACTTTAGCGATTTTTTGCAAACATTTCTGTGACGAGTGGGGGCGGGGCCGAGAGCCATGGGAACGGCGCGAGGCCGGTGGAGTAATTGATAATGAGCGACACCTGCACCACTCACCGGTCTCGAGTCCCACGGAGGAGCTCCGGAAGGATAAAAGGAGGAGTTACGACAGTGAAAGACGAGAGAGGACCAGGCCTGGATTTTATTTTGTGTTTTGTTTCGGCAGTCGTCCGCGAGGGGCTGCTGCTTTACTTTCATTTTGTGTTTGTTCATTTTATTAAAGTCTTGAACGTTCGCCGGTTCCCGCCTCCTCCTTACCGAACTACGAACGTTGTTACATTGGTGCCGAAACCCGGGAGGAAGGAGGGACACGCTGTCAGAGAGCCCTCGCTGCTGAGGGGGGTCGCGGTGCTGAGGAGATCGGGCAGCAGGAACAAGCGGAAATACCGCCGGTGGCTGCCCGAGGCGGTGGTGCTGGAACTATGGAAGAAGGAGGCGGGAACCGGCGAACGTTTGGGGAAAGGGGAAGGGCTAAGGGGTAGAATTAGGATTGGGCCTATGTCTCTTTTCCTCTGAAAACAATCACAAATGCTACAGCAACACTGTATCCCAGCACCGGATATGGAGAAATGAAGGAAAAATTACATGGTAATCAGATGGACGAATGAATGATACTTGTGGGGAAAGAAGGGGATCTTCATACCTCCTTAAGGAATGTTTTCTGTGTCTCTTCATCACAGCGGATCAGCTCCTTCATGACCATCACCTCACCTGTGGCTTTATGGGTCACCTACAAAAAAAATAAAAATAAATCACACAGTATTAGGTTTGGAAGATAAATTATTTCCAGTTCTTCTAAAATACTGAAACCAAATAGTTTTAATGAACTTCATCTGCATTCTTCTGCCAACTGTGAATGGAACTACTATGACACTACTGAACTTATTCCAAGTCAAAAGAAATGCTTTAGCTAAGTTGTTCAATAATAGAATCAAGAAACCACAATTCATAACTGTGGAATCAGAATTCCTTATGATTCCTTTTCAAAAGGAAATTCAGGCCTGTCTTCCAGCACTGAACTTAGCTTCAATGCAGTGAACCAGCTCTTCTAGACAACACTAAGGAACCAGTGAGCAGTTCTAGACACGGCAATACACAGAAAATGAGGAAAGGTTGAATGTATGCACACCTTGATGGCCTGTCCAAAGAAGCCTTTTCCTAGGATTTCTCCATGGATGAGGTCACAGGGACGGAAGATACGGTGGGAGCAGCTGGAAGTAGAACGTAGGGATTCAGAGCGCCCGATATCTCGAGTTAGAATCGGAGGGTCCTTAGGAGATGAAGAGACTGGAGACTTGCAGGTGCTATTGCTACGTCTACAACACACAAGATAAAAGTATTTGTACAAACCCAAATAGCAATTGGAAAAAGATAAATAATGTATGTGTAATGTATTTATTTGCACCATCTCTGTATATCCACATCCACTTGGAATCAAAAAATGTAAATGAACCTACACAAGCCCCGTGATGACACCTGATTAGATGACATAAGTTACCTGAGGGACCTCCTTTTTAACGTCCCATTGCCCACTGAGTCACTTCGTTCGATCTCAGCATCCGCTGATGAGGACAAACGCATACGAGAAGCCGCGGGGACACCCAGTTGATTGCGGGAGCCCAGGCGGAGTCGGTCCAGACGCTGTCTGACTGGATCATATTCCATCAACAGCTGCAGTGTCTGACTGGTCCGATGGATCAGGTCCTCCACCTGGAACGACCAATTCAAATTCAGAAGGTCATATACACTGTGGTTATTTTGATAAGGGTCACAACAACAATAAAAGCAAGAGGACAGCATTAAGTCATAAAACTTCAGTATTGTGCATTAGTGCCGTTTACATAACATAGATTTTTCCTTCCAGTCAAAGCTGGTGCCACACAAAAGATACAAAAGGTGCAAAAGATAAATTCTCAAAGCCAACACTGAAATTAAGATTATGTAATACACAGGAACAGTGGACATTCCAGGTCTGGACATGCAGTAATGAAGACATCTAACAGCTTTCTGTAATTGTGATTATGTTCATTTCAGGACTTTAGGATTTTCCATTTTTAGGATTACAGGACTTCAGGCTGCTTATTACATCGGCCAGATGGCTGCCAAATCCAAGTCAATCCAAAAACCTCCCAGTATGTGATTAAATTAAGGCACAAATCCATGACAACAGAAGTAAAGCAGTGGAATTCAGACGTTAAGGAGAAATGGTGGGAAAATGAAATCACATTTACAAATGCATGATGAGAATGCATTTACATAGGAGTTGACGAGTCACTTTAGTCCAAGAGTCTACATACACATACCTCCCAACATAGGTATGCATTACAAAGTTAAACTCTTGCATGACTACTTGCATTTTATTCTTAAGAAAACTAAATACTGCTTCTGCAACATCAACAAACATATCCTGTGCTTTGACAAAACAGATGCATGCCAATGAAGTTAGAATGAAGCTCCAAGTGTCACATGGATTATGATTTTTAAAAAAACACACATCAAAGCCATATAACAAACACACCCTGTTTCTAGAGAGTTGTGTAAATTGAGTGCATGACCAGGTTAAAGTAAGTACCATAGTATGAAAGGAGTGTCACTGTGCTGGGACAAGCTATAGTATGAGTTTATATTCCAAATGCTTACCATGCTGTATTGTCACATTGCTTCGACAAGTTAACGTTGGCACGATTTCACCTCACCTCAAAGCTAATATCAAGAATGGTAGTGGTAAAAAATGCAAAGTACCTCCTCCTCCATCAGAGCTGACACCGGGAGTCCATTGATCTCCAGGATTCGGTCCCCAACATGGATGGCGTTCCGAACCTCTGGACTAATATGCATCCCTCTGACCCTATAAGGATAAGATTTTGGGAGATTCCCATCATGAAAAGACAGGTTAAGAATGATGAGATGAATCTCATAGCTTTTTGTTATGGTTTCACATCTGAAAAACACAAAAAGAAAGTGGCAGTTTGTGCCCTCAGTCCAACATACGCAGTCGTATCACCACAGTTATGCAACACATTCCATCTGTCTCTGGCACTGGGTGTGGCGACATTGTGGTGAATCTTCGAGGTGATAAATAACTTAAGCAAGTCTCTATTATTCCAAATGCTTCTCAGCATATTCAGCTTTATCTGACTGCTTGCTTAACGAGGACAAAGATCTCAAGCAAAAGTAATTGGGAGATGCATCAAGTGTTTTACGTGTTAATTCCGCATGTCTTTACTTACTCTTTGACCTGAACACTGGCTGTGGCACCGGTGCAGTCTCTAATCACAGTGACAGAGAAACCCCTTTTACCATTGGTGGCAGCAGGCATGGACACCAGAGTCACTGTGTGAGGGAGCAGGTCTGTTGGAGAGTCAGCCAAACCACGCTTCTCCAGCATTGGCGTCAGGACCTCCTGCTTGTAGCATTTACCACTGTGTGAGAGAGAAGTTGAAAAGCCTCACTGGAGCTCGAAAACTTTAGAACCTGAACTTTCAGGACAAGACCTGACAAGAGCAAGTCACTTCTAGACATGTTATGAAACACTCAGATGTGTGTCAACCTGCCTGCGCTTTACTGAAAACAACAAATGAAGATGAACAACAGACAAAATAAATAACATTTTTAAAAAGAATTAGGAGATTAGGAGGTTATGGTTAAATATACAAGCATTAAATATCACTGCTTACCTGAACTCGAATATACATTTAAGTTCCCACAGACTGAATTTAACGTGTAAAGGCTACTTATGGGCTGTTTGCAGTTAATACATTCAATTCAATTCAAGTTTATTAGTATAGCGCTTTTCACGATACAAATCGTTGCAAAGCAACTTTACAGAAAATTAAGTTTCTACAATATTTAGTAGTAGCTTATCAGTGGTGACCGTCAGTTAATGTACATATGGCAGAAATGTAAAGAAAAATCAATTAAAGACGTAATAGCAATTATTATATGATGCGATCAAACTCAATCAAATCAAAAGCATTACATGTGATGTTTCCTCAGTAAAATTTGGAACTAATGGACCTTATTCATGAAACATGAATAGAACAAATGTGTGTTCATAAAACCATTATCTTGTAAATTGGTACTTTAAAATAAATGGGTCAATTTATTGAAGAATTAATTGATTAAATTATAAAAGCAATGAAAAAAGCCAGATGTGCATAAAATGTGTTTCCTTGCAAAGAAAAAAAAAACGTGTTGGACAAGAAATTAATAGATTTTGTACAGTTTAGCTTTCAAAAACAGCTTTGCTTCTCTGCAGTGTCATCCTATTAAACAACACAAAAAAAATACCAGAGATCATAGCTGAAAGGATACTGAAGATAGTTAATTAAAATAAAAAGTCAGTGAGGCTACAATTGAAACTGGTAGATATTTAAATTTTTTTGTGAATTGTCAGGAGACCAGGACACACCTCATTAAACCGGGACGCCTGGTCACCCTAGCTAAGATATGTAAAGTCAACACAGAGGAATCATCACTGCAGTTTGGAGCTACTGCGTGTAAAGTTTCCACACCAGTACAGTCTACAATAAATACATGTACAGTTTGGAGGTTAAATGTGTAAAGTTACTCACCAGTAGAGTTTGGTACGTTCCACTAAGGCATAGGTATCCTGATCCTCAATCACCACCCTGCAGCTTAAACACACAAAGCATTCGGGATGGTATTTATAGTCTCCTGCCACCTGAAACACATGAATGCCCAGTGCACATCAGAACACTGCCATACTGTCTTATGATTTCACTCTAAAAGCCCACAATGGAAAAGATAATCCTCAGTACCAGCAACACCAGCCATGACAGTGGTCCAGATACACTCTTTCTGGGATATTCCTGTATGCTGCATGTATGCAGATTGCTCTCTCTGCCAAGCCCAGGCATGGTGGATCATGCCTTCATTGTGCTTCAGCTGCTTTGTGTTGGTGCACTGTCTTCGTTCAGTCTGCGTTCTTTAACAGTGACGTGAGCGTGTCCTGTCTTTTTCTGTAACACCTGCAAGTGTCTGAGCCTGTCTGTTATCAGAAGTGACATAAGGCTGCCAGCCCCTTCCCCCATAGCCGTGATCCCATGCCCTTAGACAACACATAATTTCTGTCAATCTCTGTTTAACCCCTCTTACCTCTAATGTAGGCTCTTGCTTTGACCTCTCTCCCATAAATCTTAAAAAATATAAATTTACAAAAAAAGTTTGTTAAAGTTTATTCTTTTTGTTTGCCCCTTTTTACTTTTATTCTCTGATGTTTCACCCTGAAAAATGTATAAACCGGAAAAGACCTTCAAATATGCAACCACACATAACATTTTAATCTGAAAAATTCAGAAAAATCAGAGTTCAGAACATGTAGACAGGCAATTAGAGGATTTTATGCCTACTTGGTTTTGGTCTTGGTCATTCCAGCATAAAATGCAAATGCATCTCACCATTGCAAATGACTTAATACCATAACACTCAATAATAAAAACATTCATAGAATGAAAAAAAAAAATATATATATATATATATATATATAAATAAATATATATATATATATATATATATAAATAAATATATATATATATATATATATATTTTATGCATTATACTGCATATAAAATAACAACTGACTGTCCGGTAACCAGCAAAGCTGAAAGAGTATGGGAGTGACGTAATACATTTTTAAATGTCTACATTTACAGTACACCAAGTCTACATTTACAGTGCTTTGCTCAAGGGCAGTTAGTTGAACAGCTTGACACTTGGTTCGACCTGTGAGTAAGCATGGTGTTCTTTTTTGTGCATACACAAATCATAAATGTCATACTTGTCTGTGTGTTACAGCAGAGTGTGAATGTGCATGTGAGAAAGGCTGTTTCCCAGCAGTACTTTGTAAAAGAGCCTCCCCTCCCTTAGGACTCAAGGAGTCATGTCACCATGGCTAACTGAACACAGAACGGATTTTTTTAAAAAACTTTCTACATAGGCGTTTCTCACCCAAGAATGTGATGTGCTAAAAAGTGGTAGCAGAACCATTACAGGAACTTTTAGACATAGAAATTTAACTCTAGAATGAAGAAAAGAGAGGGGGGGGGGACTAGAGTAGAAAACACAACTGAACTGAACAGTGAGTAACTGTAACCCACCCAAAGAAAAGTTTTAATTATCATGGATGGTCTAAGTAAATGCACACACACATTCAAACAAGCACTTCAGCTGTGAGGATGTGATTTCTCCCTGCCCGCCTTTCAGAGGTTTTGACACCCTGCTGGTTGTGCTTCTGAGCCCACAAATGGCAATGCACCCTGACCAGAAATACTTGGCATCCGTCAATCTGGGCCCAAACAGAAAAGGCCCATTATGAGTTTTGCTCGCTGGCAAATTCTCTTCTCTCCCCCTTTTTCTCTCTTAACGCATTCAAAAACTACCTGTTTTTTGTGAGCACTGATTTGTTTTCATTAGAGATGGATTTGTAAGTCTCTCACACATTGATACGGCTTCCATTAGCATCATAATTACAAAGCTCCTCATTGAAGCCCATGCAAAGGCATTCCAGATGCATGATGAACAGCACACAACACTGAGGCCATTCCAGCCTTCAGATCAGTCACCCTGCTCACAGGAATGAGATCATTTATAATAGTCAGCAATAAAAGCTAGTCTGAAATCAAGACAGAGATATGATTCAAGTGAGATATGATACAAAGACCGCTATGATTCAAAGACAAAACTAATGAGTTATATATCCTAGAAGGAGAAGAAAGAAACACAAAGAGAATATTTGAACAATGTTACAGCTGTTCATATTAGTGAGTCATGGGACCCAATACCTTTAAGCTCTGAAAGGACATAAAAGCTAGAAATTAATACATACAAATTAATTGGAATGTCCTTTTTGGAGCTTGACAGTATTAGGTTCAATTGATTTTCATAGTATAGATAAAATCAACAGAAACATTCTTCAATAAATCTTTCGTGTTTTGCAAAACAACATGAGGGTAGGTAAATTGTGAAAGAAACTTCATGTTGGGGTGGAATCATCCCATCAAGTCTGCAGAACAATCAATAGGTGCGTTTCCATTAACCAATGTTATGCGACTAAAACGTAACCTTTTGCCTCTCGCGATAAGTCATGGCAACGGATTTTGTTGGGATTTTGGCTATATTTATTCAAAGGAGGCATATTAATGTATCTTTACAGAAGCAGCACAGAGAGCCGCTTCAGAAACGTGCATGGCGCGGCTGGATTCTGGAATAAACACAAGCATTGTGGCCGCAATCATCTTCAGTGGCCGTATCAGAGCCACACAGCACCGTTAGATGTGTGCAGTGTAAATTGTCTAAGCATTAATGGTAGGGAAAGCCCCTTATACTGAAGAGCGGCCACGTAAGAAGTGTTTCTTGGATGTTATAGTACATTGAAGAATGATCATATGACTTTTTACATATGCCATGTGACCTGTAAATGCAAAAAAACGTTTCCATTGCAGTTTTGCGAATTATTCCTTTTTCGCATTGCCTGAAAAACCACCTCATGCGAGCGTAAAAACTTTTTTGCAAAATTGACGCATTTCCATAAGGTGTATTTTCAATTCGCAATTTCAATTTGCACAATTTGAAGGGTAATGGAAACACGCCTACTGACACATCAATTCAGCATGAGCTCTGCTGAATCTGATGACAGTCTGGATAATCATAATTTACACCTCTGATTGTATACTGTAGTAGTGATGATGGAACAAATGTAGCGGGCTTTGGTCATTTGTGAGACAGCTGTAGGGAAGTTTTAGACTCAAATCAGATTCAAGCTTTGTGCGTTTCATATGATTTCCTCCCACAAGCATCACTTATGTGATTCATTTGCTCAAATTAGGAGTGGAAAAGTGGAAAAGAAAGTTTAAACCACCCTTAACCTTATCAGTGATCTCTTCAGTACCATGAAAAATATCTGCACTTATTGAGTTTTGCCTGCCTTTATTAGACCTCTTGCTTTAGCCATGTAAATATTTACTTAATGAGACAATGGCATGTTATCCAAGTGGTTCTAGCGCAGGTTAGCATTTGCCTTGTGAAATCTTCTTCTTAAGGCCTTTCTACTGAGTCTTGGGGTTTGGGCTTATGGGGCTGTCACGTGATTAAATATTTGCAACAGAAGGAACCAGTGGCTGAAGTGTTTCAGTCATACATCTGGAAATAACAAACAAAAAGTACACAAAGCACTTTCTACTTTAAGACATATCTTCTTGGAATCTGAGGTAATGCTACAGCAGTGGTCAATGATGTCAAAGAAGACATACAGTACGTGCAAAAATAACCATTCACTCGTGACCGAGACAAAGTCCAAACGGGCAACACGCAAACACTATAGTTAAGGAATTTGGGACATGAGCCAAAACTAGTCATGAAACACTCTCATACACACACTCTCTCCTGTCAGCCACCCTACCTACAAATGGAACCTGATGCAGGGATACAAGCTATATGCAACATTAAACTATTATCTATTTCCCATGAGGAAAAAAAATGAACCTAATTAAAGACTTCGAACTGCAGAGCACTTGTCTTGTACCTTGAGCCTTTTTTGAAACAATAAAGGATCATTTGTCCAGAGGAGACAGGGAAGGATGCATGAAAAGCAAAAAGTTCCTTTTTACATGCCACAACTTGTTTTGCCAGACTAGTTAGAGGTGAGGAGGGGGGCAACTGGGACCTACATCCAATGTGAAACACAATGTGTAGGCTACAAAACTTCAGTAGAAATAGTACAGCCTTAGAGGGAAATGGCAGTACCTTGATGAATGCTCAAGGTATTTCCTATAAATATATATTATCAGACACACTTATATAGTCCATGTATGCGTGCTGCTGTTTTAATGATCCCAAAACAACTCTGCATTAATATAATGATATAAATTACCACATATAAATACTCGTATGTATTAGGGAAGTAATGATTCACTCAACTTACGATGCAATAATATTCACAATACTGATTTCACAGTAAGATTCTCACAATTTTTTTTTAACAAAATGAGATTTAAGACAAATTATAAATGAAAAGGAGTCCTTTTAAATGCAGATCACAAATTCAGAGTATGGGACACCATACTTGGCCACACGTCCCTTTCACTTTATTATTGCTTGGACAAAATGCTGCCCATTTCTTTGTGAAACTGAAATAGCCTATGTCAAATAACAAAACTAAATTACATTTTTAAACCAAAACCCAAATCAAATAAATAAATAATGCAAATAAAAGAAATCTCTTCATATAAACAAACTAAGGCTTTGCCTGTGCGCTTTCCATATAAAATTAGAGGTAACCACTGTATCACAATCCAAACAAAGATGCTGAATACATGCAGCATGAGCAGTTTTTAATCTAAAGTATTGTATAATTTTTAAATTTGAAGCAAAACCAGAATGGTCTGACTTTAGCTTTGTGAAACTATACTACAAAAAAACATCTGAACGAAAGCAAAAACAGCAGACGTGCTGAATGAGAATGCAAATTCACTCTCTGACAGTGCTTAGTTGCGAGTATGGAACAGCAGCGATACAGTTCTTCATTGGTTACTGCTGTCAACAAAGCAGCACTGCGCTTATGTACACTACTTTAAAGGTAAGGTAGGCGATTTCGTAAAGTCTAGCAATAGTTGGTGGAGGATTCAATGCAACACTGTCAGATTACCTCATGTCTCATTCCCTGATGAGAAATCATTACAGTATAAAGCGCATATTATTACAATAATAACGTCTTCCATTGTCGCTCGGTCTGCAATAGAGGCAGAGCGGAACGCTCCATAATCTGAAGACCACGCCCACCGGGGGGGGAAACAATCCAACTCTCTCCATTGACTTTGTATTGCAGGAAGCTGCCTCCTTGTCATTTCTGACTTATAACAAAAAACAGAGCAATGCCTAAAAGCTGCTATGTGACAAAGTGTACAGTAAACAAGCTAAAAAACCCAGAACTACGTTTTTATAAGCTGTCGACCAAAAAAAACATGCGCCCACTGGAGGGAAACGTAATCGGTGACAAGACCATTCATTATTTTTAACCATGTCAAAGGATTATTTCACCACCCTATGTGAATCTGAGAGGAGGAGATATATTAAGAAACTAAATTTTATTGGTCTATGTCAGTGACCCTTTTCCTAACCTTCCTTTTGTTTGAGAAATGATCCAACTGAACGGCCCAACGTGAAATACCCCGACATCTACAACTATTTGTGTCCTAAACGCTCATTTTTTTTGGTTGACAGCTCATAAAACGTAGTTCTGGGTTTTTTAGCTTGTTTACTGTACACCTTATCACATAGCAGCTTTTAGGCATTGCTCTGTTTTTTGTTATAAGTCAGAAATGACAAGGAGGTAGCTTCCCACAATACAAAGTCAATGGAGAGCGTTGGATTGTTTCCCACCCCCGGTGTGGGCGTGGCCTAAATGCGCTCTGTCTCTATAGCATGATGGAAAGCGCTGATGACGTATCATGTTTGCGCGAAGAGTGTGCGTAGAGGTATGCAAATAAAATAAGTTGACAGGACAGCCTTTCGTAATCTTTGGACAGAAGATTTTGATTAGACAAACATTTTATGGTCTTTGCCTTCCACAGATGATATAAATACAAATAAATAAATTTATACCACTTAACTTAGTGATTGCCATCAGAATGTGTAGAGACTCAGCCAGCACAACAAAAAATGTTTTTGAACCAAATCACCTATCCTGCCTTTAATATGCATTATACAGAGGCAAGATGAAAAGAAAATACCATCTAAACTTTTCTAAAGACAGCCGTTTTAATTTTGTCAGCTATTTTTAATTTAGTCTTAGTCCTGTGTCAAATGTAACTTTTTAGTTTCTCTCATATTTAGTCAACTTGTCCTGTTTTAGTTTTAGTCGACTAAATGTCTGAGCATTTTAGTCTAGTTTTAGTCGGTGGAAGCTTTGTCATATTTTTGTCTTACTGTATAATGGTTAAAATGATTAAATATATATATATATATATATATATATATATATATATATGTAATATATATATATTTCGTTCAATTTTAAATGCAATGATTGTTGTCATATGGGAAATTTATTTTTACATTTCACAAAAGTTTTGGCAGTGACATAAATTTTGTGTTTTGCAAAGTTT
>NW_015505390.1:1402015-1402793 GCF_001515645.1 Sinocyclocheilus grahami | reverse complement strand
CTTTGCATCAAAATGGCTTCACATGCAAGGAAATTGCTACAAAGAATATTGACCTGAAAGAACCATTTACTTTGATTTTCTCACCAAGAACTTCAAGGAGAGAGGTTCGACTGCAGTGAAGAAGTCTTCAGGATGTCCCAGAATGTCCAGCAAGCGCCAGGACCGTTTCCTCCTGAGGACTCAGCTACAGAATCGTGTCACCAGCAGTGCAGAGCTTGCTCAGGAATGGCAGCAGGTTGGTGTGAGAGCATCTGCACACACAGTAAGGCCAAGACTTTTGGACAACGGCCTGGTGTCTAGAAGGGCAACAAAGAAGCCATTTGTCTCCAAGAAAAACATCAAGGACAGACTGAAATTCTGCAGGAAGTACAAGGATTGGACAGCAGAAGACTGGTCTAAAGTTATTTTCTCTGATGAAGCTCCCTTCTGACTGTTTGGGACATCTGGAAAATTGATTGTTCGGAGAAGAAAAGGTGAACCCTACCATGAGTCCTGTGTTGTGCCAACAGTGAAGCATCTTGAGACCATTGATGTATGTGGTTGCTTTTCAACCAAGGGAGTGGGCTCTCTCATAATTCTGCCCAAAAACACTGCCATGAATAAAGAATGGTATCAAAACGTCTTGCAAGAGCGACTTCTTTCAACGATCCATGAGCAATTTGGTGATGATCCGTGCATTTTCCAGCATGATGGAGCACCATGTCACAAAGCAAGAATGATAAAGAAGTGGCTCGAAGATCAATACATTGAAATTTTGGATCCGTGGCCAGGCAACTCC
>NW_015505390.1:1393657-1400850 GCF_001515645.1 Sinocyclocheilus grahami | reverse complement strand
TGTAATATATATATATTTCGTTCAATTTTAAATGCAATGATTGTTGTCATATGGGAAATTTATTTTTACATTTCACAAAAGTTTTGGCAGTGACATACATTTTGTGTTTTGCAAAGTTTGCTGCTTAAGCTGCATTCACATTGTTTCTAGATTATTATTATTGTGTTCCTGTGGTTCAATGGTAGAGCATTGCGTTAGCAGCGCAAAAGGTCGTGGGTTCAATTCCCAGGGAACACGCATACTGGTAAAAAAAAATGTATAGCCTGCCTGCACTGTAAGTCGCTTTGGATAAAAGCGTCTGCTAAATGCATAAATGTAAATTTAATGTAAATGTAGATTATTGTGTAGAGTGATCAGATGCATTTTAAATAATTGCTAAAAGCTTCATTGGCCAAAAAATGAACTTTTCACAAAAAAACTAAATTTCACAGTTTTTTGATCCTGACACAACCAGCTAACATTAATTGACTAATCATATCAGCAGCACATGTGAAAGTGTGAATGAGTACTAGTCAGGTAAGATCACTATCATACTAGTTAGATTGTAAGAGCAGACTGATTGCTATAAAAGGAGGGAGGAAGTGCTTCCAATCATTGTGTTCTTGTTAGCAATGGTTACCTCCAAAGAAACACGTGCAGACATCATCACTTTGCATCAAAATGGCTTCACATGCAAGGAAATTGCTACAAAGAATATTGACCTGAAAGAACCATTTACTTTGATTTTCTCACCAAGAACTTCAAGGAGAGAGGTTCGACTGCAGTGAAGAAGTCTTCAGGATGTCCCAGAATGTCCAGCAAGCGCCAGGACTCAGCTACAGAATCGTGTCACCAGCAGTGCAGAGCTTGCTCAGGAATGGCAGCAGGTTGGTGTGAGAGCATCTGCACACACAGTAAGGCCAAGACTTTTGGACAACGGCCTGGTGTCTAGAAGGGCAACAAAGAAGCCATTTGTCTCCAAGAAAAACATCAAGGACAGACTGAAATTCTGCAGGAAGTACAAGGATTGGACAGCAGAAGACTGGTCTAAAGTTATTTTCTCTGATGAAGCTCCCTTCTGACTGTTTGGGACATCTGGAAAATTGATTGTTCGGAGAAGAAAAGGTGAACCCTACCATGAGTCCTGTGTTGTGCCAACAGTGAAGCATCTTGAGACCATTGATGTATGTGGTTGCTTTTCAACCAAGGGAGTGGGCTCTCTCATAATTCTGCCCAAAAACACTGCCATGAATAAAGAATGGTATCAAAACGTCTTGCAAGAGCGACTTCTTTCAACGATCCATGAGCAATTTGGTGATGATCCGTGCATTTTCCAGCATGATGGAGCACCATGTCACAAAGCAAGAATGATAAAGAAGTGGCTCGAAGATCAATACATTGAAATTTTGGATCCGTGGCCAGGCAACTCCGCGGATCTCAATCCCATAGAGAGCCTGTGGTCAGTCCTCAAAAGGCAAGTGGACAAGCAGAAGCCCACAAATTGTGATCAACTCCAAGAACTAATAAGTCAAGAATGGATCGCCATCACTAAGGATTTGACCCAGAAGCTAATATCCAGCATGCCAGAGCGAATTGCAGAGGTTATGAAGAACAAGGGTCAACACTGTAAATATTGAATCATTATATTTTTTGCCAATAAAAGCCTTTAAAACTTATGTTAATCATTGTTTTTCAGTATACCATAGAAACATGTGGAAAAATAATCTACACAAAACTTTTGGCCATGACTAAATTGCTCTTACACCAATAAGCACAAATCAATAGAATATCGACTCATATGCATGGTTTATTTTACCTCATCTAGTGTACAGATTTATCACAGGATATCAATTAGAGGCCAAATAAACTGGCGTAACAAAAACCTACTCTCAAATACTATAACAGAGATAGATTCCAAATTGCATTAATGTTTCTCTTTTAAAAAAACAGCAAAAAAAAAAAAAACATTGTGCACAGAGGTTGCGTAAGTAACGTTACAATCAGCAACCACTATCACAAAACATAGTCGAGATTCATGACAGAACACAGACTGGCTGAATGACACTTTCATTTAAACAGAAAACCTCAAATGGAGATCGCTGAACTCCAACTTACTTGTTTTCAGATCACGGCGCCTCCACAGAGAGCGCGTGTTAATGGTTGCAACCGCAAACATGAACGCTAGCATAATAGTCTTGTACAGCAGTCTGAAATGTTTTGGCTCCACTTTTATTCAACAAAAATAAAAAGGTTTTGTTTTTTTTGCTACATTTTAGTCTCGCCTTTTTTTGTCAATGATATTGCATGTTCATTTAGTCTCAGTTATCGTTTCATGACCTTATTATCGTCTCTTCATAGTCTCGTTTTCGTCAGGGGAAACATTTTTCGTCGTAGATTTCGTTAACGAAATTAACATTAAAAGACAGTCACTTCCCCTCAGATATATTCACATAAACTCCCACACCCCGAACTGTAACTTGATTTGTTAACATCTCAACCGATTTGAATTGTCACATATTTGTATGCAAGATATGAATGACAGCTAAAAACAGGAAAACCTAGCAACCGCATAGCAATGCCCTGGCAACCGCTCACAACACTATAGCATCATGGAGGCAAGCAGGCAAAATCCACTCTAAAATTTTGTTTTTGGGCTTTTTTCGTTCCTTTCTGAATAGTTGGACTGTTCGGTCTTAAGTAATTCATAAATCAATTGCTAAGACACACTGGTATCAGTACACCTGTGTATTGTGTAGTTATTATACAAGATATTTTTCTTAAAGTAGATTAATACTGTTCCTGGATACTGTATAATACTGTTTCATTATTCACAACAGTATAGGCTTATAGAAAATAATCACCCCCTTTAAAATAATCACATTTTGTTGCAGCCTGAAATGAAGCTGTGTTTACTCAGTGCAATGTATAACATCCAAGTGAAAGATATAACACCAACATGTCAGAAAAAAAATCACTGAGTTGGAAAAAGGATCACTCCCTTGTTTCCATATTTTGTTGAACCACCTTTTGCTTTAATTACAGCCTTTAGTCTGTTGGGGTTTGTCTCTAACTTTCCACATCTAGACTTTGTGATATTTGCCCACTCTTCTTTACAGAACTGCTCAAGTTCAGTTCAATTTGATGGTGACCGTTTGTGGACTGCAGTCTTCAAGTCATTCCACAGAAGTCCGGGCTCTGACTAGGCCATGTAAAGACATTCACCTTTTCCTCCTTTATCCAATGTGTGGTCAATTTTGCCATTTGGGTCATTGTCATGTTGGAAGGTAAACCTTCTTCCCATTGACAACTTTCTGGCAGAGGGCAGCAGATTTTCCTCAAGAATTTGACAGTATTTTGCCCCATCCATTTTTCCTTCTATCCTGACAAGTGCCAACTGTAACTTGATTTGTTAACATCTCAACCGATTTGAATTGTCACATATTTGTATGCAAGATATGAATGACAGCTAAAAACAGGAAAACCTAGCAACCGCATAGCAATGCCCTGGCAACCGCTCACAACACTATAGCATCATGGAGGCAAGCAGGCAAAATCCACTCTAAAATTTTGTTTTTGGGCTTTTTTCGTTCCTTTCTGAATAGTTGGACTGTTCGGTCTTAAGTAATTCATAAATCAATTGCTAAGACACACTGGTATCAGTACACCTGTGTATTGTGTAGTTATTATACAAGATATTTTTCTTAAAGTAGATTAATACTGTTCCTGGATACTGTATAATACTGTTTCATTATTCACAACAGTATAGGCTTATAGAAAATAATCACCCCCTTTAAAATAATCACATTTTGTTGCAGCCTGAAATGAAGCTGTGTTTACTCAGTGCAATGTATAACATCCAAGTGAAAGATATAACACCAACATGTCAGAAAAAAAATCACTGAGTTGGAAAAAGGATCACTCCCTTGTTTCCATATTTTGTTGAACCACCTTTTGCTTTAATTACAGCCTTTAGTCTGTTGGGGTTTGTCTCTAACTTTCCACATCTAGACTTTGTGATATTTGCCCACTCTTCTTTACAGAACTGCTCAAGTTCAGTTCAATTTGATGGTGACCGTTTGTGGACTGCAGTCTTCAAGTCATTCCACAGAAGTCCGGGCTCTGACTAGGCCATGTAAAGACATTCACCTTTTCCTCCTTTATCCAATGTGTGGTCAATTTTGCCATTTGGGTCATTGTCATGTTGGAAGGTAAACCTTCTTCCCATTGACAACTTTCTGGCAGAGGGCAGCAGATTTTCCTCAAGAATTTGACAGTATTTTGCCCCATCCATTTTTCCTTCTATCCTGACAAGTGCTCCAGTGCCTGCTGCAGAGAAACACCCCCATAACAGGATATCACCACCTCAATGCTTTACTGTAGGAATGCTGTTATTTGGATGGTGAGCTGTATTGAATTTCTGCTAGACATATTATTTGGTGTTGAGGCCAAATAATTAAATTTTAGTCTCATCTGCCTCAGAATCTTTAAGGTGCGTTTTGGCAAAACTCAGTCGTGACTGCATGTGGCCTTTCTTGAGGAATGGCTTTTTTCTTGCAACCCTCCCATACAAGCCACATTTGTGGAGAATTTGTGATATTTTTGTCACATGCACACAATGACCACTCTTTGTCATAAATTCCTCCATCTGCTTCAGAGTTGCTGTAGGCCTCTTGGAAGCCTGTCTGACCAGTTTCCTCCTGCTCTTTCATCCAGTTTGGAGCGACGACCTGATCCAGGGAGGGTGTGTGTTGTTGCAAATACCTTCTACTTCTTAATAATAGACTTCACTGTGCTTCTAGGCATTGATAAAGCCTTTGAGTTCTTTTGACAGTGCCTTGCCACCCATAGTTGATTGTTTGCTTCAGTTGTATTACCAAGGACTGAAATGCTCCAAGAAAGCTCTTTTCATGCTGAGCTAATCAAAATGACCACAGTTGATTGTTAAATGGCTTTGTGTGGCATTGAGAAGGTGATTAGCTGCACCTGATTGAGTTTACAAGTCATTTTTAGTAATGGGGTGATCCTTTTTCCAACTCAGTGATTCTGTTTTCTTATTTTTTTTTCTGACATGTTGGTGTTTTATATTTCGCTTGGATGTTATAAGTTTCACTGAGTAAATACATTTGTAAAAAACGTGTGTCCGTCTTCATTTCAGGCTGCAAAGTAACAAAATGTGCTTATTTTAAAGGAGGGTGATTTTCTATACCCCCTGTAAAAAAAATAAATAAAAAAAATTCTAATGAGCAAATCTGGTAAAATTTTCCACTGTGAGTGAAGCAACAATTCTGCACATAAATTTAGATCCTAAGTGCTCCAAACGGCAAAAATTAAAGGGAACACCTGAAGGTAAGAATGAAAAACATTTTTGCATCTGTGGCAAAATAGCAAGATTAATCTCTCAGACAATAGTAAAATCAGTCATGTTGTTTGGAAAACAGTTACCAAATTTTTTATAAGACTCTGGTCAGGAAAGGAGGTAAACAGCCACCAGGTCTGAACCAAAGCATCCAAGCAGGAAATAGTCTTCAGGCCATATTCCAGAACTACAATGATCTTTTTTCCACAATGAGGAAAACATGAATACACTCCAGTGCTGAAGGGATTAACAATTTATCTTTTTAATTACCCTATTAAAATTGATTTGGCACACAGCACATCTCGGTGTGCAGTATGAATGGAAATTTCTAAGGGTTTACTAACTTAAACAAAAGCAAGTTCTAGTAGTTTTTATTTCCACCATTTTAGAACTCTGCCGTTCACATTTAGAGCTATGCTTTGCAGAGTTTTCAGCATCTAAACCAAGGCCTGTAAACTGAAGGCCAACCATCACTTGAAACCAACTCTCTGACAAACCCAAGGGGACAAAGTGCCAAAGGGAAGCATCTGGCATGCAATGTTCTGCTGAAGGCTGTGCTCTCTGGTACACCATGTGCTAGAAAAAGGGAAATAGAGGGAAAGAAATGGGGAAAACTGAAAAAAATCCACTCAGTGGAATGAACGTGGGGAGGATGTGGAAAAGCAACATATTGCTGAGATGGTCTGATAATGATCGCATTAGTGTGAGAAGGCCACCAAACCCTCAAGCCTGTCGACAGAACCAGCTAGATTTTGGTCATGTGCCCAGTTGTTGCCTTTGTTTGGAGGAATGTTGACAAGCTCTGTTTCTATAGGGAGACAAAATAACCCAGTCACCCACGTAGAGTGGGCAGAACCTCGTCATCCAATCAAGGACACCGTTTGTGTGCCTGTGGGGTAAAACCTGCTCACGAGTTGGGCAACCTGTGTTCCGACAGTGACATCATAGCAGATGAAAAGGTTTGTGAATCATTCTCTGGCTAACATCTGTGAGGACATTGCAAAGGCTAAGCAGGTGTGCACACATGACAAACTTTCACCTGTGCACCAGATGCGACTGGTACATTTCGGTCACTAATTTCAAAACATGTCTGACGTGTTCTAAATGGAGAATACCCATGCAGTTTTATGTTGTAATCTAAATGCTAAAAGGAAATTTAGGCATTGCAACATTGTAACATGTAAACTGTGACGGCAAACATAATATGCAAAAAAAGAAAAGGAAAAAAAAAGCATAAAATCAGCATAATTTAATAATTTCTAATAGATCATGTGACATTTGAAAATATATTTACAATTTTTTAAAAAATATTTTAAATTGAAATCATATTTCACAATATTGCTGTTTTTGCAGATTTGGTGAGCATAAGAGACTTCAAAAACATAAAAAAATCTGACCAACTCCAAACTTTTGAATGGAAGTGTATATGCAACATCAACCAATACCTATATATTAGGGCTGCACGATTAATCAAATGCGTTTGTTATGCGCATTTTGTTAGTAAAGCCGGTTCTGTAATCAGCAGTAAATCATCACGTGCTTTCAGATGGAGCAGCATTTACTACCCAGAGCCGTAGTTCACTGACAAGTTACGCAAAAAAAAAAAATTCGCATTTATTGCGCGAATACGAAGAAATCGTACGCGATAATGACAGCTGTTTGCATAGCTTCTCAGTGAACTACAGCTCTGTGATGTAAATGCTGCTCCATCTGAAAGCATGTGAAAATACCACATTTAATAACATATTTTTACTCCAAACTCATAGTATTCTAAGCAGTGATAAAGGCATTGCATTATAAATATACTTTATTTTAATGAAAATGATAATAATAATAACTCAGATAAACCATATATATA
>NW_015505390.1:1370732-1392773 GCF_001515645.1 Sinocyclocheilus grahami | reverse complement strand
ATACACACACACACATATACATACACACACACGTACATATATACATATACATACACACACATATATATATATATATATATATATACACATATGTACATACACATATACACACACACACGTATACAAAATAACCAATATATTGTGAATACCTTTGCTATTTTCAACCCCTACACCATTTCCATTGTAAACAACTCGCACTGAACTTCTGTAATGCCTACTTCGATGACCAAGTATCTCAGGAACTCTCGGTCTTTTATTAGTTCTGCTTGGAAGAGTCAACACCTGTTCTCTTTCCTGTTCCAGCTTACACCCAGAGGAAAAACAACAGGCTTCAGGTGAAATAAAAGAAATTATTGAAACCTTGACATACACTCCAAGACAAACAGTACAGATAAAGAACAAACACTCCTTCACTTCCTTCATTCCACTAGCATTCACATTAACAAAGAAACATTCCTGTGCTCACGACTGGCATTCAGACCTCCTAAACCCTGCAGGTTCCTCTTCATGTTCGTTAGCTCATAGTATCAACTGATAAGGATCAAAATAAATAAAGGGAGCAGACATATATAGTCCTATCTAAATAATCAACTTACATTCAAAATTCCTGTGCTTATAAAATAATCTCAAAAAGTTCTTGTGTTTAAAGATGGCAGATGTGATTATGGTCAAAACAGCTATGCTTGGACTCAAAAGTTTACTAAGCTCAGTCGATACTATATTTAAAAAGCATTGCTATCTGAAAGGTACTTTCAAATAAATACAATTTAATTAAGGAAGTTAACAGATAATAACAGCAATAAACAACAAGAAATGGGATCATAGTTAAGATGGTATTAAAAAAATGTTGGCTATAACACTATCCCCTAGTTTCGAAGACAATGCTTAAGCCTAGTCCCAGACTAAAATAAGTCTGAGCTGTTTCAACTGAGAGAAACTTGCACTGATTGCTCTTAAAATATGTCAGTGCCCTTTTTTTGTCTCAAGATGCACACCTGTAATGTTTTTTGTCATGTTTATAAAAATTACTTAAATGTCCTAATTGAACTATGGCCTAATCTTGGCTTAGTCTAAGCGCTGTCTGTGAAACCAGGCCTATAAAACTTCAAACAATAAATTGCATTTTAATCACTAGTAAATGCAAGTTAAAAAGAAAATTCAGATCCAGGACGCATTCAGAAGACATTCCAGCCACTCCTATAGTTATAGTTAGAACAGTCATTAAAGCATAGGTGTTCAGCCTTTCCCTCCAATCACAAAAGGGGCATTAGTTGAACATTTGTCAAAAACAGCTCTACAGAAAGGGAAAAAAATATAGTCTTGTATTTGTCTGCAGGAGCTATGAGCCGATGTCTGGGAATGTGACAGCTAACCAGAGAGGAGATCCTACCTTCACTTAGGGCTGCACGATTATGACAAAAATCATAATTGTCGATTATTCCCTTGAAATTGTAATTGCGATTATTAATTACGATTATCACAATATCCATTGAATGGTGTTTATACCATTGTTTTATGCAACTGCATGCCATAATTTTATATGAAAAAAACAAGCTAAAAACACTCTAACTGAAAAACCTTTAGTGCTTTTCTATTAGGGCTGTGCAATTTGGGGGAAAATATCAAATTGCGATTTTTTTGACAGATATTGCGATTGCGATTTGATTTTAAATTTGCAAAGTCAAGCTTCAGCTCAATATTGTCAATAATGCGCAGCACAGTATGGGTATCATTACCCTGCTGAAAAAAACAATAGAATCCATCACAGAAATTCTTAGTTTCCATTAAACCATTTTTTTTAATGGTGGGTGTTTACGCAGTTGGCTAGAGCAGTGCTGATTGGGGAGAACGGCGGTGCGCTCACTCTTGCCCAGGGCAAGTAAGACTGCAGCTCAAGGCTGGCAGTCATGCATATGCTCTGGAACGGAGTAATATTGCGTCCACATCGCAGGCTTTGTATGCTGTATGTGTTACTAAGCGTGAAAGTTCCAAAACTGAAGCTGTAGAACTAATAGAACGTGATGACACAGAAGAACTCATCCACAATATCCACATTGACCGCCCCCTGCAATCAGCTCCCGCATCTCACACACACGAGCGCGACAGAGCAGCAGAGCAGCAGAGAAGCAGCGCTTTCAGTTGGCCGCATCGCAGCCGACTTGTCAATAAATGAGTACAAAACAGCGTTTCCTAGCACCTGTCGCTTACTGATTGTTTGGAATTATAAATATGAGCGTAGTTCATCTGTTAATATCACATGCACTTTTTTGTTTGTTACTCAGACGCAGGCAGTGCGCTGCATGAGACAAATTAATACAGCCAAAACAACCACATAGCCACTCTTTAGTGTAGTAGATACATGTTGATTTTATCAGACGATGCAGCGATTATAAATGAGAGTGACTCCTGGTTAACATGTATTAAAAGGGGTTGTGTTTAGTCACTATTTAGTGTGGTATTTTTTGACAATATTCACTCATCATGACAGTAAAATAGGGCATTCTTAGTCAATATACTGCAGTATTTCCTCTCTCAATCAGTAGAGAATATGGTTAACACTCGGTCATGCATGAAAAAAAAAAAATACCGTCATGTACCGTGAAGCCGGTATAATTTTGAAAAATACCGTGATATAAATTTTTGGTCATACGGCCCAGCACTACTTCGCCCCATTCCTGACCAGTCTGGCTCAGTTTAAGGAGAAATCAAGTTAAGACCCACTGAAAGCATGAGTTGTGCCAGGCGTCCTGAAGAACCTTCACATGAAACGCGTCCTGAATCCTCCCGCCACAGCCCGTGCATGCGCGCTCCGTCACATCTGTCAATCAAATATCAGAGGAACGTTCAGAACTGGCAACTCCTACACAGATCATGTTTGTTTACACGCACAGATCATGTTTGTTTGTTTACACGCACAGATCATGTTTGTTTGTTTACACGCACAGATCATGTTTGTTTGTTTACACGCACAGATCATGTTTGTTTGTTTACACGCACAGATCATGTTTGTTTGTTTACACGCACAGATCATGTTTGTTTGTTTACACGCACAGATCATGTTTGTTTGTTTACACGCACAGATCATGTTTGTTTGTTTACACGCACAGATCATGTTTGTTTGTTTACACGCACAGATCATGTTTGTTTGTTTACACGCACAGATCATGTTTGTTTGTCGATAACGATAATTAGACAACATTTTGCTGAGTGTGTTATTGTGCTGATATCTTAAGTACTACAGTGGACAGCTGACTCCTAAAGTTTTTGATATTCTGCATATTCTGTGTGGTGATCAGTTCACAGCAGTGATAGAAATTAACCTTTTCCAATAAGTTTACATTTATTTTGACCTTTTATGGACATTTTTACCTTTATAAAGCCATTTTTTCTAAAAGTGTGCATCATCTTTTGAGTCAAATTCTTACATTTAACATAATATAGAAATGTACGGCGACCGGAAGGGATCAAACAGCATCACCTGAAACAGGAGCGTTTGCAACAGAGAACAGACTGCGCGACAAAGCCGGACCGCTTCCAATAATACCGCAGCGACATCTATCGCTGATGGAACGAAGCGACTGCAGTGATTTTCTTCTTCTTCTTCTTCTTAATGTTTAACGGCGGTTGGCATCCAGCGTATTGGTGCGTGATTTTCTTTACTTCAGAATCCTTGCTAAATTTTTTCAGTACATTATTCAGTGCCCAATCACAGAACCCATAAACACTCTTTAAGAGAGGAGAGTGTTTTCGCCGACACTTTTTTAAGTAAATATGATCATTTACAACATACACTCTGCAGGGACGTGCACAGACATTTTGAGGGGCAGGGGCTGAAGTGGAAAAAAGGGCACCTCTCATATTTATTTTTATTTTTTTCAAATATATTAGGGGTGTGTGATATTGACAAAAATATATCTATATTTTCTGGGATTTTATCGATAACGATAATTAGACAACATTTTGCTGAGTGTGTTATTGTGCTGATATCTTAAGTACTACAGTGGACAGCTGACTCCTAAAGTTTTTGATATTCTGCATATTCTGTGTGGTGATCAGTTCACAGCAGTGATAGAAATTAACCTTTTCCAATAAGTTTACATTTATTTTGACCTTTTATGGACATTTTTACCTTTATAAAGCCATTTTTTCTAAAAGTGTGCATCATCTTTTCAGTCAAATTCTTAACTTGAATCAGTCAATTAGAATAAAAAAAATAAATTAAAAAAAGTGACGTGACATGTGGCCAAGTAGGGTGACCCATACTCAGGATTAGTGCTCTGCATTTATCCCATCCAAAGTGCACACTCACAGCAGTGAACACACACACACCCGGAGCAGTGGGCAGCCATTTATGCTGTGGCACCTGGGGAACAGTTGGGGGTTCGGTGCCTTGCTCAAGGGCACCTCAGTCGTGGTATTGAAGGTGGGAGAGAGTGCTATACATTCACTCCCCCCTGCCGGTATGAGACTCGAACTCACAACCTTTGGGTAACGAGTCCGACGCCACGACTTCCCCTGTCATGATAATAAGTCATTTGGGCTGTTACCAAGCTAATGAAATCAGTATTGACAAAATTCCTCTTTGCAATGCAGAGGAAACACAGAAGCTGCACCTGAAGTGGCATTTAGATGCATTTTCACACTGTTTAATGCAGGACATGAATGTATTTAACCTGCAGTTACAAATGCATTAATACTGTTTTGATATTTTAAACAAAAAATGTTTAATACTGATATTAGATTTTTTTTTTTTATGAAAATATATTTTAAATGTGAAATTAAAACCGCCAGCAGGTGGCAGCAAGTCACTGTTAATAAGTGAGTCACTGCGATTGAACCGGATCATTTAAACGGTTGATTCATTCAGGAACTAAACACCATCATGTATAATTGATACATACATACATACATACATACAATTATTGTTGCTCAGAGATGCAAATTGGAATTATATTTGTTTGCGAAATAGAGCAAAAACAGTCAATTGTGTCTAACGTAATTGTATTTAATTCTTGTTTATTGAACTGCTGTATAAAGTCTTCGCATGATACTGATTAACTATATGAAATTATATAAATATATAGGCTACATTTCTGCCCCCATATCTTGAATTTTGTGATCTTTCTAAATGCATTTTAATAAACTGAATCATGCAGTGAAAGTACGCACACTGGTCTAACCTACTAGACTTCCTATTCCCTTAGCTACACTTTAGCTAACTTACATGGTAGCGGAGTCATGGATGTTAGCAAGACAAATTGACAATATTTGCCTTTTGTCTTTTGGGTAATTAGCTGTAAATTCGAGGCACAGGTAGCTCAGTCTTTTGTTCATCACCACTCACCTCCACACCAAGACAAACACAACTGAAAAGGGAGGGAGGGCTTCACTTCTGCGGTTCTCTGCCTGTGACTGTGATGTGCCGATCAATGTGTGCTACACTGCTGTGCTGCGGAGATGCGGATTGGAGAAAGGCATCAGAACTCGACAGTCTCAACATTTCCCGACCCAACCTGATATTTAGATTTTTTATTTGTTTGACAGGGAATGCTGTGCGCACAAATATAAACACACACACGCGCACATATACACATATATTCATTTATTTAAAAAAATAAATAAAATAAATACTCCCCAGAAAAAAGGGCACTTTCTCTTGAGGAAGAAAAAGGGCAGGTGCTCAAGCCCCCTTTGATGTCTATGTGTGCACGTGCCTGACTCTATGGCAAAAAATTAAATTAATTTAATTAAATAAAACTATGTGGACACCCGCCTTCTAATTAAAAGGTTTGTCTATTCCATTAATTTCTTGTTGCCAAATCTTGATGTTACAATGACTCTCTAGATAATGTAAGGTTTTGACTTTGTGGTAATATTTTAAGAAAGGTCCATTTCTATTCCAGCATGACAAAATGTCACTATGCACATTTTTAATGCTTCGCAAGTTTGTTACAATAACTGATACAATGGTCTTGCTTATGGAATGTGACATTTTAATAAACTGAATCATGCAGTGAAAGTACGCACACTGGTCTAACCTACTAGACTTCCTATTCCCTTAGCTACACTTTAGCTAACTTACATGGTAGCGGAGTCATGGATGTTAGCAAGACAAATTGACAATATTTGCCTTTTGTCTTTTGGGTAATTAGCTGTAAATTCGAGGCACAGGTAGCTCAGTCTTTTGTTCATCACCACTCACCTCCACACCAAGACAAACACAACTGAAAAGGGAGGGAGGGCTTCACTTCTGCGGTTCTCTGCCTGTGACTGTGATGTGCCGATCAATGTGTGCTACACTGCTGTGCTGCGGAGATGCGGATTGGAGAAAGGCATCAGAACTCGACAGTCTCAACATTTCCCGACCCAACCTGATATTTAGATTTTTTATTTGTTTGACAGGGAATGCTGTGCGCACAAATATAAACACACACACGCGCACATATACACATATATTCATTTATTTAAAAAAATAAATAAAATAAATACTCCCCAGAAAAAAGGGCACTTTCTCTTGAGGAAGAAAAAGGGCAGGTGCTCAAGCCCCCTTTGATGTCTATGTGTGCACGTGCCTGACTCTATGGCAAAAAATTAAATTAATTTAATTAAATAAAACTATGTGGACACCCGCCTTCTAATTAAAAGGTTTGTCTATTCCATTAATTTCTTGTTGCCAAATCTTGATGTTACAATGACTCTCTAGATAATGTAAGGTTTTGACTTTGTGGTAATATTTTAAGAAAGGTCCATTTCTATTCCAGCATGACAAAATGTCACTATGCACATTTTTAATGCTTCGCAAGTTTGTTACAATAACTGATACAATGGTCTTGCTTATGGAATGTGATACTTGAGACGGATAATATAATCAAAATTCTTATTTTATTTGGGAGATATCACGTCAGCTGTACCAAATGGTAGACTGTTTCCCACTGATTTTTATGATTCTTTAATCTCAATATGACTTCGCTGCTGAAAAAGATCACTAATGTAGCCTATTAGATGTATGTATTTTTTTCCTTTTTTGGAACTGGTGTGAACTTGTGTAGGCCTTGTGCAAGTTTTTCCACCCCATGTTGTATGGTGTAGGCCTAGCATTGAGATTTATTTTCATGGAAATTACTGTAATACCTGTACGAATCCACCCGCTGGCCCAAAAAGCGGAGTCCAGCGGCCTGGTTGAAAGTTTAATGCGTGTTCGGTCTTTTACTTGCGCCTCTGAATTTATCAGGATTTAGTTTCAATTTTAGTCTAGCTCTGTGTTCAATCTGACTCCAGTTTCAAGTGATCATTAAATTTAGGCAATGTTTCTAATTAAAAACTGATCACAAATGTCGATTATGTATATTAATTTAGATATTTGATGATTCCGAACATCCAATAGGCCTACTTTCAGTTATTCGTCCATTAAGGGGCCCGGTATGGCACAGAGAATTTACGCCGGCCGGTCGCAGCCTCACGGACACAAACTCGTCAGTTCTGATCTTAGACAGAGGATGCAGGGTAAATATCTACCTTTAAGTCGGCCGCGCTCTGCTTGCTCCAACAAAAAGCATATTTTTGTGTATTCACGAAAACTGCAACTTACTAAAGCAGTGATAGTCCGAAATCGAAAAGGTCTCAAATGATGTGCCCCATGCTCCATTCATTGAGCCTTTTGTATGATCTATCCTGAACACAGATTTGCGGCAATAGCCTACTACTAGAAATAATTTCAGCGCAAGTCAGAATAAAATGTAACAATTTATTATCAGTCAGGTAAATATGTATTATGCCAATTACATAGTCAATTCAAAGATATCAAATCAATACAAGACATCAAATTCTCAAAGATGAATCTAAGAGTAAAAAGAGCATACCTGACCTTGGAAAATACATAGTATGGAGTGCAGAGACACACACCACACTACGGGCTTTCTGGCTACAGAATCGCCCAGTAGTGTTTTGCCCCTTCGCTTATATAACCCAGACCAGAACAAAGAAATCTTCAAATCAGCTGTAAAAACATTTTTTAAATTTGTTAGGGTCTCGTAACCCAAAAGGTCACACACCTAGTTTTGGGGATGAAAACAAATGGTTATCAAAGATCTTTATTGGGGCATCTCCCACATCAGAAGAACAGGTTTTGTTTTCTTTATTCTTGCCTGTTCTGTTGATGCGAGAGTGAAACCACCTTACCAGTCGCACCTGAAGTATTTATATTGACCACACATAAAACAGCTTGAAACAATAGATTCGTGAAATTTGCACCACTGACTGAGACCTGAGGGCAGAGGCGGACTTAACCATTAGGCAAAGGTAGGCGACCGCCTTGGGCCCCCAAAAGCCAAGGCCCCCCTAAAATGCTTTTTATATGCGAGATGCGCGTTCAGTGCTGACGCACAAGTGGTTGCTGTGGTGTTCATTACCACGATAACCGTCTGTGTGTCCGCGTTGAACGTGCTTCTTAGCAAAAGTAGGGCGATGTAGAAAATGAGGATGGAATCCCGGAATCTATTCATAAAAACGGAATTTACTGTGAAACGCGGAATGTGATGGAATGAACGCGTTTCGTTTGCTATTTAAGCACACGCAACGCTCGCGGTTGTCGTCTGTAGTAGCTAAATAGTATTTTTGCCATTTAATATTCACATACACTAGTGGACAGTTGCTTAGTGAAAATTACCCCAACGCACCACCTAGTGTCCAACCTACTCTAGTACTATTATAACCTGTTTAAATATGAACAAGGGATTTACAACATTAAAGAAATCCTTTATTTATAACATGTACATGAAAAATCTAAAAGATTAGACACAACCGGTTGTCGTCTGTAGTAGCTAAATAGTATTTTTGCCATTTAATATTCACATACACTAGTGGACAGTTGCTTAGTGAAAATTACCCCAACGCACCACCTAGTGTCCAACCTACTCTAATACAATTATAACCTGTACGTAAGGTATGTCACTATAACACGCATGCGCGCCGTACGTACTGGTGTTACTGCGCATGCGTTTTAATGACGTGTTGCGTCACCACGCAATGCAAATTACACACGCATGCGATGTCACCACGTTAATGCGCATGCGTGTTATAGACATACCTTACTTCAAAAGATTAGACACAACTATGGGACATGGGCGTGCAGCAGCGAGCAACAGTGAAAGGAACCTCAAGGTTGTAAATGTGTGAAATTGTATAGGGCCCCATTCCTGTATTTTGCCTGGGGCCCCCAAATCACTAAATCCGCCCCTGCCTGAGGGAAAGGAGAGGGTGTGAGGTGTCAGGAACTCATCATGGGGGGAAGAGATGAGATTGGGCCAGCTGTTGTTCTGTGCTTTTTCTCGTAGATCCTCTCTTCAGATTAGTGAGTTTTATTGTTTTATTACAGGATAGGAACCTTGAATTCAGTTTTGGTAAAAATCCATCCTTGCATACCCAAACCTGCTAGTTAGAAAGGGGTGTCCACTGTCTACATACATTTGCCATACAGTGTATTAAAATCCCTATAGCACCATTTGTAGTTTCTCAGATTGCAACACACAGGGAAACCTTTAGAGTAGGGGTCAAACTCAGTTCCTGGAGGGCTCCAACCCTGCATAGTTTAGCTCCAACCCTAATTAAATGCACCTGATCCAGCTAATCAGGTCTTTCAGGCTTATTTGAAAACTACATGCTATGTGGGGCTGCGGCCCTCCAGGAACTGAGTTTGACACCCCTGCTTTAGAGAATCTTTTCTCAGTGAAAAGGACAATTTTCTGGACAATGAAACCTGTTTTGAGGTTGGATTTGAGGCACTTGAAATACATATTGAAGTCTCTTAAGTATAGAATACTTGAGGCACCCTCAAAAGGGTTCGGCCAATGTGACAGTCTGAGTATCGTCCAATGATGGCTTGAGTATCTTTTCATTGTTGAAGTGTAGACTATTCAAATTTTCAAACCACTAGTAATAAATGTTCAAAGTTATGCAAATGTGTATTTTCATTTTTTTTAATCCTTTTGACTGTGGTCTACTTTCATCTTAAACAGTTTTTTAAATCCACTCAGCAGTCTTCAAACATGATGTTTTAATTTCTTTTCTCATGAAACTGCAAGTTCTCACATTCCATGTTATGTACAATATCTGAAACAGTGGTCTTTTCTCATATAACTCGTTTGAGTTTTTGTATTTTTTGGTTTATATGGATCCTATTCTAGACAGCTGAGCAGTAGAGGGAGTTCATATAATAATCCAGAACTGGATGGAGGGTGAGCTATGATTAACTTATTTCAGTTTTCTCAAGTCATTGGGTGGGTCGCACTCCTGATGATGCCTTCTATTGCACCTGTCTATATTGTTAAACTAAGAATCTGAGCAGCAAATTCCACTCGTCTCACGGAGCACACTGAACCCCTCCCAGTGTGTTTGGCTAAATGTAAAAACTGCAATTCCAAACAATGTGTCTGAAAGGTCAAAAGGCTTTTCTGGTTTGCCACCCTTTGCGTTCTAATTGAATATCAGAATGAGATTGCTGAAATGAGGATGATAATATCAATTTTCCATAGATTGTCCATTGTCCATAGATGAAAGAGTGTGGAAACAGGTCAAAGGATGCTTTCTCAGAGGTTTGGCACTGTATGAACAGGACAGGACAGAATACAGATTGTTTAAGACCATCACAAAGGAACTGACAAACTTATTGTTCATGTCACAAGACAAACGTCTATATACACATAGAACCCCCAAGTCCTTCAGACATGATATTCTACATGTTGAGACCTGCTGCATACATTTGTATGCACATGTATACATGTGTGTAAGCTGGATGTATTCATTTTGCCGCCCATAGTCACAATGCCCACATGCGTAGGCAGAGCGGGCCTGTATAGTGGAAGCACACCAGAAGCATAGGCCCAAATAGTGTTTCAGAACCGTTTTTTTTTTTTGCCATGATCTGAACGCTTAACCAACTCTACATGGTTGACTTATAATGGCTATTATTAAAGGAAACACTTAAATCAATAGCCTAGAAATCACTTTATTTGCAGTATAAAAAGCTACAGCTCTGTCAAAGAACAGAAATGCAGCCCCATGGTGAGCCTGCTTTACTGCAGTTTTGCTTCGCTAACACTGCTTTGAATAGCCTGAAAATAGCCTGGATGAAATCAATTTAGAAGGCCTATATTTAAAAACCAGGATTAAAAATAATTAAAGCAATTTTAACAGCTGAAACATTAGGAAGGCTTTCTTTTGGAAGCAGTGGTCTTCATCAATTAAAAAACAAAAACAAAAAACACACTGTGACCTGATACTACTACTTTTTTACTAACTTACTTTTTATTAATAGTACTTTTTTATAAAGATCCACAGAAAAATGTTGTTTATACATTTTTGGTTGACAGTGGCTGCGTTCGAAATCTTGGGCTGCTGACTTGTTGCCTCGCTGTTTTACCGTGTAATGACTTTGCAGGCGGTGTTTGCACACGAAGGCACCTCACAAAACTGATTTCAGACGGGCTTCTGAGGCAGCCTAACGGTTTAATGATCTACAACAAAACAGAACGAGCTTTGGTGATAACTAAGCGAATATTTCATTACTAAAATACTAATTTCTCACTAGAAATAACATCAAAAGTGCAAAAAGTTGGTCAGAAACAAACACTGAAACAAACTGTTTCATAAAACTTTAAAAAAAATTATTGAACACCCCTACCCACCCCCACAAGAGCAGGATGGTAGTGATCTCGCACAGTTCTGACAGTGTGTGCACACATCTATGTGTAGCCATTCATCCACATTTGAACAGAGTGGACATTGAAATCCTGTAAATACAGAGTGATAAGGAAGAAAAAAAATCAAACCTGCTTTAAAACCCAGCAACACAACTGTAGCTGTATAACTTTACAACAGCAACACTGCGTTAACAAAAAAGCAAAACAGCAAGACTTATTTGACATCAAAACAAACATTTTAAATGCTGTCTAATTGCTCTCGCGGTACTTTGATGTCACACACAGAACAGTCTGTGCAGTGCTGCTTCAAGTCCAACACCTATTGTGTTTTATTAGGAGACGCACAACAGTTCTTCTGTGGCTTTATAGGTAATATTTTCACCTACACATTGGAAACTATAGGGGGCTGGTCTTAAAAATTGTGTAACTGAGCTATATAAGCAGCAACTTGTGCCTATTATGTGTTTGGAACCGTTAAAGACAATGCGGTATCTCGTCGTTTTATAACGACAGGTTTAGGTAATATATTCCGCACCATTCATCTCTTTTAATATAGCGGTGATAGTGACGTTCGGTAATTAATGCACCTTTAAGTTGGTTTGCCAACCGCCAATAAAAATTTAAAGAAGAAGAAGACGTTCGGTAATGCTATACCGGCAAATTGCAACAGTCTAAAGCTGATTCGTTTAAAAAAACTGTTACATCCTTCTTTGCCTATATTAAACCGCTATTTTAAAAAAGTGAATGTATGTGTTTATGAAACGTTTGTAATGATGGGAGTCGGAGCTGATAACAAAACCGTGAGCATATCTAGTAAGTTTACATTGCAGCAGTTTGAAGAGGGAAAAGAGGAGGTGGAGCTCGACAAGATGACACCCGGCAATGCTGAAGCCACGAGGCTGGCAGAGGCTGATCACCTGTCGACGGAGACGAGAGAAATGTGGGGTCGGCGTCTGGAGTTCGTGCTCGCCTCCATCGGTTATGCTGTGGGTCTGGGAAACGTGTGGCGCTTTCCGTACCTGTGCTACAGGAGCGGAGGAGGTGAGTAACGAGCTCCTGCAGATCACCACAGAGCCGCTCTGATACCACGCTTATATATTCATCTTATTGATACCCCTTCCAAAATTTGGCATGGTAACCATAATAGTTTTCATCAGAACTATGCTTTATGGCTATATTAACCATGGCTAAGTGTATTTTGAGTCTCCAAAAATTATATTACATAAATTAAAATATATCTAAAAGAAAAAAAGTAAGTTTTTTTTTATATAACAGGGACCCTAAAAATAAATTGGTTGAAATCCTTTGTAAACAGCAGCAATTTTTGGTTTCATATTCCGATCAATATTTATATATAATATATGAAAAAAAAAACTTTTATCTGCCAAACAAGTCAGTGTGGCCAACCAACATGCAGGAAGCCATTTTGTTATCATGTGGCATAAGAACTACAAACCATAACACCTAGAGAATCCATTTATACTTGCCTGTATGTCAAGATCATTTTATTTTTTTTGAGTCAAAAGATAATTACGTCACCATTGCCAATTAACATAAGAAATGGAAAATAAGGGACAATTGTGATTCTTTATCTTATTCTTTAAGAAAATGGTGTTTATTCTTGTAGAAAATAAGGGACCGAATAAGGGACGTTCCAAATATTTGTACTGTACCATAATGTAGACCTAAGTCTGCCTGCAGTTAAAAAGTTCTCCGGAATAATCACAATTGTTTTGCTTAACCTATTTATGTACAGTTATTCTGAAAATAATTTAAAATGTCATACAAAAAATGTCATCGGCCTGAGTAAATTGTACCATTATAGAATTGTGACTTTACACGTGTAATTGAGGAGGTGAAAATACTGTGAAATTACAAATGGCATGGAATTTGAAAATGCAACAACTGAAGGTCTATGAAACGTCAGTCAATCAAGCATTTTTTTTTAAAACAATGGCGCTTAAAGTTTTGATCTAAAATATTATTGCAACTATAGCCTTTGAATGAATGAAAATGCATATTTTCAATTAAAGAAAACTTAAGAGAGTGTGGGCTTCTGGTGCTTGGATTTTTACTTAAAGTCCACGTGAACCGGAAGTTGCTGCCGACTTTATTTCAGTGTAGTGATGTATTTCCTTCTGAAACGGAATATCGAATAGAGGGTGTGGTTTTATTTTGGCGCTCCTCCTCTCTGTCTCTCACTCCTAGCAATCTAACGGTTGGAGGGGTGTGTTTAAAAGGATATTCTGCCCAAGCCGTCAAACTGACATCATCAGAGAACGACTGCCATTCCAGAGCAGAAACAAATGTTCAGATTTTGATTAAAGATTACGAAGACCAACAATTATTTTCAGCTGATTAACTTGCACGGATTAATTGTTAACATCAAGACTAGCAATGTGCGCTAGTAAAGTAAATAAAGTCAATTTTGATTTCATGCCGACTTTAAGTAATGAGGTCCAAGTTTAAGAATGGCCTACGCGAGAATTTTTTTATTTTATTTATTTTTTTTGTAATGCATTTTTCCCCTCTCTATTTAACAGCATGAAATACGTCTTCCCTCAGGTAGATTAAATGTTTTCCTGCCGTGCTGGATGTTGGGCTCATGATCAATAAGTTGTTTGCATTCGCCCAAAATGATTTTGTAAAATAAAAAAAGCGGACGGTGAAGGGTGCAGTTAGCTGTGAAGCGGGAGCAGCCGGCAGAGAATTCCGCTTGGTCTTAAAGCCTTCCTCAAATGTCTGTTCACAAATAAAACAACGATTTGCGCAAAAATAATGATTAGTTATCACAGTCTATTTTAGTTATCAATTGAGAATTTGTTACTGATATGATCTGGTGAAAATAATAATATGGTCTGCGAGAAAATAAATAAAAAGAGTGGGGCTGCTATGAGTGCTGGGCTGCGTTCAGCCCCGACAAAAACGGTGCAAAACGTTTTGAGCTTGAACTTGCCCCTGGTACAGCATAGTTCAACCCAGTGGCATGACGACACCGGCCCTCGTGGCCAAAAAATAGACCGGTCCACCGGGAATCCTCCCGGTGCTTCCGATTAGCCAATCCGGGCCTGGCTATATGGGTGCTATAGTTTTTCTTGTCGTTTAATACACTTGGCCAAAATATCATGAAACGATGAAGCGCTATATGCACAGGATATTTAAAACATACTAAAGTATATGGCTACAACTAGACGTTAAAAGCTAAGACTCTTCTCCTCTGTTCAAACACACAAAAACATTGACCTTTATAGACATATACTGTACTTTATAGACATACGCTGTACTTTTTCAAACATCACAGTTATTTATTTACCCTTACAGGCGCGTCAATCTGTGAAGTTATGAGGTTTCGCTGACAGTTTGAGATGGCGTTACAAGCTTTAGTAACAAGCTCTTTTAAATGCTTTTCATTGGATAAATATTTGTAATACCCTCAAACAGACATAAGAGATATGACGTTTGGATAATTTTCCATGGCACACCTGACTGGGATAGGGTATGGCAACTGCAATACTCTGCCATACGGAAACGCCACCCCTGGTTTTAATGAAAGTCTTAATAATTTTTACTTAAGGATTTACCACCTTTTTAGACCGTAAAAAATGTAAATGTTTGTAGAAAATTGTATAAATTATTTTCATGACCTACATTTTCAAACTGTATTTTTATGACCATTATTTTGTTTATTTTATTTATATTTATGTAATTTATTTGAAGCTAAGGTTGCAGCAGTTGTGTAACTATAAGATGTAACAATAGTAACTCCAGGAGTTTGTGCCATTTTTGAATATTTCTCTTGTTTTCTCACGCCAGACTTTGTTTTGTTTTTTTATGTTGTTCTTTTGACTGTTTTTCCATTGTTAATTATTGACTTAAAACATACGAGTTAGAACATAAGGGGTTGTTGGTTCCAAGAATATTTATCAACCATATAATTTCCTTATTGGGTTGGCAAAATGCCATATAGCCTACAGTATTTTCACGTGTATAAAAATTTTTAAAATATGTACCAAATGCATGCCAAAATGATTTACATTTTTTTTCAATTGCCTACTGTCTTGATTTTTTTTTTTTTTTTTTTTTAAAGTTTAGAAGTCAGAGGGAATAGATTTGTGGTAAAACCTTTTTATCTATATAGAGCATGTGAATAAATCATCTTGCTCTCCTGAAAGACACTTCCTCTTTTCATTGTAAATTTGCATTGATATGACTTGCAAGAAAATAGTTTTAACCTCACAGAATGACTCTGCAAAAAAGACAAATTGTGAGGTAGAAATTGAATTACAAGACTATCTGACTATCGTAAATATTCTGTTGATGTATCCCTGTCAGTTTTATGAAGACAAAAATAAATTTGTGACCGCTGAAGCAAAACAATGTTTTTATTAAAAACAAATTCAGTTTTATTTCAAGAATATTTAATCATTTCAAATCAATTATTGTTATCATGTTTCAATTTCCAATCTTTCATATGTTCCAGGTGCTTTCTTGATTCCCTACTTGATCATGTTGTTTCTCTGTGGTATCCCACTGCTGTTCATGGAGTTCACTGTTGGGCAGTACACCCGTCTCGGGCCGGTCCACTCTCTGGCTAAAATATGTCCCCTCTTCAAAGGTGAGTGGTCCTTGTGCCCTAATCCCTCACATCGCCTGTGTTCAATTCTGCCATCCAAACATAGTCCAAGCAAATGGCCGGTCTTTTTATTTTATATGTTGTATGAGACATTCCAGTATTTCAATCACACGAATAGCCTCCTGCTCAAGCTGCCGACTTTATTTCAGTGTAGTGATGTATTTCCTTCTGAAACGGAATATCGAATAGAGGGTGTGGTTTTATTTTGGCGCTCCTCCTCTCTGTCTCTCACTCCTAGCAATCTAACGGTTGGAGGGGTGTGTTTAAAAGGATATTCTGCCCAAGCCGTCAAACTGACATCATCAGAGAACGACTGCCATTCCAGAGCAGAAACAAATGTTCAGATTTTGATTAAAGATTACGAAGACCAACAATTATTTTCAGCTGATTAACTTGCACGGATTAATTGTTAACATCAAGACTAGCAATGTGCGCTAGTAAAGTAAATAAAGTCAATTTTGATTTCATGCCGACTTTAAGTAATGAGGTCCAAGTTTAAGAATGGCCTACGCGAGAATTTTTTTATTTTATTTATTTTTTTTGTAATGCATTTTTCCCCTCTCTATTTAACAGCATGAAATACGTCTTCCCTCAGGTAGATTAAATGTTTTCCTGCCGTGCTGGATGTTGGGCTCATGATCAATAAGTTGTTTGCATTCGCCCAAAATGATTTTGTAAAATAAAAAAGCGGACGGTGAAGGGTGCAGTTAGCTGTGAAGCGGGAGCAGCCGGCAGAGAATTCCGCTTGGTCTTAAAGCCTTCCTCAAATGTCTGTTCACAAATAAAACAACGATTTGCGCAAAAATAATGATTAGTTATCACAGTCTATTTTAGTTATCAATTGAGAATTTGTTACTGATATGATCTGGTGAAAATAATAATATGGTCTGCGAGAAAATAAATAAAAAGAGTGGGGCTGCTATGAGTGCTGGGCTGCGTTCAGCCCCGACAAAAACGGTGCAAAACGTTTTGAGCTTGAACTTGCCCCTGGTACAGCATAGTTCAACCCAGTGGCATGACGACACCGGCCCTCGTGGCCAAAAAATAGACCGGTCCACCGGGAATCCTCCCGGTGCTTCCGATTAGCCAATCCGGGCCTGGCTATATGGGTGCTATAGTTTTTCTTGTCGTTTAATACACTTGGCCAAAATATCATGAAACGATGAAGCGCTATATGCACAGGATATTTAAAACATACTAAAGTATATGGCTACAACTAGACGTTAAAAGCTAAGACTCTTCTCCTCTGTTCAAACACA
Source organism: Sinocyclocheilus grahami (assembly GCF_001515645.1). NCBI lineage: Eukaryota > Metazoa > Chordata > Actinopteri > Cypriniformes > Cyprinidae > Sinocyclocheilus > Sinocyclocheilus grahami. The sequence goes on along the minus strand of NW_015505390.1, from coordinate 1,375,185 downwards.
CAAAAACATTGACCTTTATAGACATATACTGTACTTTATAGACATACGCTGTACTTTTTCAAACATCACAGTTATTTATTTACCCTTACAGGCGCGTCAATCTGTGAAGTTATGAGGTTTCGCTGACAGTTTGAGATGGCGTTACAAGCTTTAGTAACAAGCTCTTTTAAATGCTTTTCATTGGATAAATATTTGTAATACCCTCAAACAGACATAAGAGATATGACGTTTGGATAATTTTCCATGGCACACCTGACTGGGATAGGGTATGGCAACTGCAATACTCTGCCATACGGAAACGCCACCCCTGGTTTTAATGAAAGTCTTAATAATTTTTACTTAAGGGTTTACCACCTTTTTAGACCGTAAAAAATGTAAATGTTTGTAGAAAATTGTATAAATTATTTTCATGACCTACATTTTCAAACTGTATTTTTATGACCATTATTTTGTTTATTTTATTTATATTTATGTAATTTATTTGAAGCTAAGGTTGCAGCAGTTGTGTAACTATAAGATGTAACAATAGTAACTCCAGGAGTTTGTGCCATTTTTGAATATTTCTCTTGTTTTCTCACGCCAGACTTTGTTTTGTTTTTTTATGTTGTTCTTTTGACTGTTTTTCCATTGTTAATTATTGACTTAAAACATACGAGTTAGAACATAAGGGGTTGTTGGTTCCAAGAATATTTATCAACCATATAATTTCCTTATTGGGTTGGCAAAATGCCATATAGCCTACAGTATTTTCACGTGTATAAAAATTTTTAAAATATGTACCAAATGCATGCCAAAATGATTTACATTTTTTTTCAATTGCCTACTGTCTTGATTTTTTTTTTTTTTTTTTTTTAAAGTTTAGAAGTCAGAGGGAATAGATTTGTGGTAAAACCTTTTTATCTATATAGAGCATGTGAATAAATCATCTTGCTCTCCTGAAAGACACTTCCTCTTTTCATTGTAAATTTGCATTGATATGACTTGCAAGAAAATAGTTTTAACCTCACAGAATGACTCTGCAAAAAAGACAAATTGTGAGGTAGAAATTGAATTACAACAACGTGCCAACAACAACATTCCTGTTTTTAGAGCTTTCTACTATTCAGGGCTGAAACAACAATTGAACATTCCGTTTAGACGATGGGAAAGGGACACAAAATAATGCCAAGATCCACAGAGAGTGATAATAGCTAATCCATGGATTTAAAGCGGCATCAAAACATGGGGGGAAAAAATAAAATCTGTGATCTTTGCATTGTCATCCTCCTACCATGTTGATTTGGGTTACAAGGTAACTAGGTCACAGTGAATGATTAGATTGGTTTCCCACACATATCTATATTGGATTCAGAACTGTTCAACTGTTTGATTTGGCAAGTAAACCATAAATAGATCACTAAGAATAAATTATATAGCACATTTTCTTTCTCCAAAGCTCATTTTAAAAACCCTGATGACTGGACTGGTCTTTGAGAAATGTTTTTTTCTCATCTTCCTGATGTTCATATTCAGTTTCTAAATCAAATTCTGTTTCACTCCAGGCTTCTGTGAGATTTCAGCCCTAATTACTGTATGGCAGTAACAAATCAAAATCACTGGAAGCAACGCTGTTGTGACTTATATCAGAATGTCAATGATGTGCCACTGCCTGCACAGAAGAGAAGTGTATGAAGTTAAACCCTGACCATTGAATCCTTTTGTGAAGAAGGCATATTCTGTGGATTGCTAATAGTCCTGTTTCTTATTTCTCAGGATGTAATTAATTCTTGAAATCACTGAGAAACTGAACTACTATTGTGTAAGCAAGTGGTTTTGTTGTTGAGGTTAAAGCCAGCGCATTCAAATAAGCTCAATTATATTTTGTTGTATCAGTCACTTTGTGAAAGCTAGCCAAAGGCAGATATTAACAGGTTGCATGACATCCTCTCATACAACTTGGCAACAGTTTTGTGCAATAATTCTGTCTGCCAACAGCATGAAACCATTCATATTCATTTGACTTGTTGAAACCATGAAGCTAGACTTAAAACAGTCATATTGTTGGTTGTGTCTCTTTGGCCAATTGTCTGTCCTCAGTGAGCATTTGAACTTTTTGTAATAGTTGTGTATAAGTCCCTCAGTTGTCCTCAGTGTGAAAAGATGGATCTAAAATTCATACAGTCATTGTTGGAAAGGGTTCAAATATGCAAAAGATGCAGGAAAACCAAAGAATTTGTGGGACCTGAAGGATTTTTTTCAAGAACAGCGGGCAGTTTAACTGTTCAGGACAAACAAGGGACTCATGAACAAACATCACAAAACAAAACAAATAAACGGCTGTGGATCATCCAGATAACAACACCGTATTAAGAATCAAGTGTATGTAAACTTTTGAACGGGGTCATTTTTATAAAGTCGACTATTATTTTCTCTTGTGGACGATATGCAAACGTCTTTTATGTGAAATATCTTATTCAGGTCAGTACTAAATAAAAAATAACATGCATTTTGTATGATCCCTCTTATTTTGGTAAAATTAACATTTTGCAGATACTACAAAGAGTATGTAAAATTGACCACAGCTGTATATATATACTGTATACAGTGGGGGGAAAAAAGTATTTAGTCAGCCACCAATTGTAACAAGTATACAAGACATTTTTAGCAATATTGAGTGTGCCTGAGATCTTTTGAAATTAAGTCTTGTGCATCTTTAAAATTTGAAATCTAATGTTTAGCATAACATTGAACAGCCTTACTGGATTAATTCATGCAATCCTTAAAAAAAAAAACTATTTTCTGATACAAATCTCCTAGAACCTCTTGCATTATCCCTGGTTGTTTTGGCCAACCACCAAAAATATTCAATAAAATAGGATAATCGAAGAATCATGGGAAACTGATAGTTTTTTTTTTCCCCCTTTTAGAAATACATACATTTAGAAATGTTTTCAGAGAGACACCTAAAATATCTGTCTTAAAGAGTTGCTTTGTTCTTTTGGAACTTGTATATTAACCTAAAAAGGTACTTCTGGAGGTCAACGGATTTATTATTTTTCTTCTAAAACAAAAGCTAAACATTTCAGAGCCTCTGAAGAGCCCTAGGTGCTGTTCCAATGTGAGTCTGTTCAGCAGTGAAAAACTTGGACAAGGTGGCAGAAAACGGTGGCGTCTTTTGGTGTCTCACTCTTTCTTTGTCTGTCCTCAGGTGTGGGTCTTGCCACCGTGGTGATTTCTTACGTGCTCTGCACCTACTACAACGTGCTCATGACCTGGGCTCTCTACTACCTGCTTCACTCCTTCAGCCCCTCATTGCCATGGCAATCCTGCAACAACACATGGAATGCGGTTGGCAACTGTTCCACTGGTTTTCCTGGCAATGCCACACATCTGCAATCGGCCAGTCAACAGTTCTTTGAGTTAGTAACAGCTTTAATTTGGTTACTGTCTTTAATGTTTATGCCATTTTTGGTGAGAATGCTTGACTTTTTGTCAGAGGTTGATTATAGTTGTGTATTACTCTGTATTGTTGACTTTTCATATTCGATGTAAATGGAACATTTGGAAAAGTTATTGGAAAGAGTGCTTTCTTATTGTGTGTAGAATTTGTGGATTTCCAATTAAATTATGGACCTCAATGAACATTTAAGTGAAAGTGACGTGACATGTGGCCAAGTATGGTGACCCATACTCTGAATTAGTGCTCTGCATTTATCCCATCCACAGTGCGCACACACACAGCAGTGAACACACACACACACCCGGAGCAGTGGGCAGCCATTTTTTTTTGAGAGTGCTGTACATTCACTCCTCCCACCTACAATCCCTGCCGGTACGAGACTCAAACCCGCAACCATTGGGTTATGAGTCCGACTCTCTAACCATTAGGCCACGACTTCCCCTAAATGAGTCTTTTTTTTATTTATTTTTTTTTTTATGAGTCTTTAACAATACTTTTTAAAGTGTATATTCATTTAATCATCAAGTCAGTGTAATGTCAGAGTCCTGAGATGTGCTCTGTTTTGTGACTGTGCTTTGTAAAATAATGTTATAATGTTTTGTTTTTGTTTTGTTTTTTTTCAGTCACAAGGTGCTAGAAATGACCAAAGGGATTGAGCATGCTGGAGGGATTCGTTGGGAACTCTTTGGTCTTCTAGTTCTGGCCTGGGTCATTGTTTATTTCTGTATCTTTAAAGGGGTCAAATCCACTGGAAAGGTCTGAGTTCAGAGCTCACATCATTTCTTAACAGATTCAATGCATTCGAATATCTAAATTAAGCCTTTAGTATGGGAAACAATGGCATATTGAAACTACAAATAGATAGTTAAGGATTTTGTCTTTATAAAAATATAAACAATGTGTTTGAGTGTATAGTATAAGGCCATATTAACTGTAATAGTAACCATATTTATCATATTTATTCAGGTGAATAACCCTCAGTATATTTCATTTTATTTGAAATAAAATTTTATA
>NW_015505390.1:1355070-1370548 GCF_001515645.1 Sinocyclocheilus grahami | reverse complement strand
ATAAAATTAAATTTTCTATATTATTATATATAGAAATTATGTAGTTTTGCCTTCTCACAAATATAAATTCCTCTGTTGACTCTGTCCATAGGTTGTGTACTTTACTGCCACATTCCCTTATTTCATACTGTTTGCATTACTGATCAATAATGTCCAGTTGCCTGGAGCAAAAGATGGTATCCTCTTCTTCCTCATGCCAAACTGGAGTAAACTCTTGGAAGTCCAGGTGAGATTATACGTGAATGAACATACATGAAGTCACGTATTGTTAAAAACAAACTAGTGTAGTGTTTACATGCTACCACATCATTACTGTAGTACCACTGACAAACAACAACGTTACTGTGGGAACTGCGGTGGTTTACCATTTGACATGTAATTAGCACTTGGTGAAGGGAATCAGCAGGTCTGGAGCAGGTTTGAAATAATAACTTTAACACTGGAAAATCTTTGAAAACCCCTATGCTTCATGTAAAAACTTAGGCACTGAATGAATGGCAGGTTTTATTTCTCATTACACACATTTCCCCTGTTTCTATTTATGTTGCTTGTATAAATGCTTATACAAATTGCCAAACCCAATAATTGCACATTGTTTTTTACAGAAATGTTGGAATTACATTTCTATTAAATATTTAGATCAATTGAGAGTCCAAGTAATTCCATATAATAAAACAAACATGACATGATTCCTGTTCCTGTTTCATTAAAACTCAAAACTTTAGATATCTGTTTATGTTAACAATATATGGACAAAGGACAAAAAATAAAACATTGCGCTTGTTTGTCTTTGTTAATCTTATGTTGTAGGTGTGGGTCAATGCTGCTGCTCAGGTCTTCAACTCTATTGGCATTTCCTTTGGTTCTATGATATCTATGGCCAGTTACAACAAGTTCAACAACAACATCCTCAGGTAAGTAATATAGCAGTGAAGGTTTTTAAATATACATGTTAGGGGTATTGGTTGGTTTTGTCCCAGGTGCTGATTTTACATTTTAAAAGCGTATTTAATTAAAATAAATGTATCTAAGTAAATAAAAAAACTGTGTTTGACAAATTTACTTTTGTAGCTTTCAAATTGTAACCTTGCTTTTTATTTGCTTTGAAGTTTATTACACTGATCAGAACTAGGTGTAGCACATTAGCTCAAAAGGCAAATATTAACAATTAATCATAAATTGACAAAATAATATTTGGATCAGCTAATGGAGTTAATATTACAATCAACAAATTTGTTCGCCCAGCGGACACCTGGTGTTAATTATTTATTAATTCTAAGAAATGTATTCCCGGGGTATGGGAAATAACGTCCTTATTGTACAATACTACTCGGAGCATGTAGCCAAAATCTACATGATTTGGGACTCCAGTTATGAGCAAAACAACAAACAACCTTGAGTGTGATACAAACAAGACTTTATTAACTACACTAAATACTTATTAAAACTATTCTAACACACACACACACACACACACACACACATATATACATGCATACAGTTTAGCAATGGAAAGAGAACTTAAGCAGAGTACAGGAATGCAAGAAGTTATAGTATTGTTTGAGATTCAGCAGATCAACAGCCTTGAGCAAACCATTAAACCATTTCTTAGTTCTTAGTTCATTTCTTCTTTAAAAGGGGTGGGAATACATAATGGATCAAACAATAAGACTAAGTTTGATACTTGCATGTGTTTTCCATTTGAATAAAAGTGTCCTGATGCAGTTTGTCATCTCATCTCTTGATGAGAGAGAACCAGCTGAAGTCTGAGGATCTTTGGTGAATGGAAAGACGAGGCTGCAGCCTGGCACAAACTTAGGGTTCCTTAGAAGACTTCTAGCTCAGCATCCTCATGTATTGTTTGAGATTCAGCAGATCAACAGCCTTGAGCAAACCATTAAACCATTTCTTAGTTCTTAGTTCATTTCTTCTTTAAAAGGGGTGGGAATACATAATGGATCAAACAATAAGACTAAGTTTGATACTTGCATGTGTTTTCCATTTGAATAAAAGTGTCCTGATGCAGTTTGTCATCTCATCTCTTGATGAGAGAGAACCAGCTGAAGTCTGAGGATCTTTGGTGAATGGAAAGACGAGGCTGCAGCCTGGCACAAACTTAGGGTTCCTTAGAAGACTTCTAGCTCAGCATCCTCATCTTCTCAGAATCTAAAAACCTTGTGAGGATGTCACACTGTCAGGGTTTGTCCAATAAATGCAGTAAGCATGATTTGCAAACATTCAGTTCTTTATAGTTTTCCCATTCTTTTTTTTTTTTTTTTTTTTTTTTTTTAAACGTACACTTGGCCATACATAAAGAAAAAAAAAACTACACGCATAAAGAAAAGAAAATATGGAGCCCCTAACAAACCAAACCCAGCTCTTATATTACCAGGACCGTACCATTAACAAATGACCGAGGGGTCACTCACATACACACATACATTCAAATAACTTCACTACCTAAATTAAACAAATTCACATCTCATTTAGAACAGAAAAAATTTAAATAATACCATCCATAAATCATTTATACTCTATATCAATTCATATAAATAAACTTGTCTCTGCACCAGCGTGCACTCCAGCGAATAGGGAATAATAATTAGGAGCTATCTGTCCTCTAGCGCACATAAAGAAGACAACCTAAACTACCTAACTTAGAGCATAACTATTTAGACAAATAAGCAATAAAAAAAACCTACAAAGATAAATACAAATTTACAAGCCCTCTTGGGGTGATAGTTTCATTTTCAGGGCATGGTCCATGGAACTCATAGAGTGGGTTTTAAAGATTATTTGATAACAAATAATTGTGTGTCTGCTTGGTCCAGTCATTACAAGGGTCTGTTATCTTTCAGGAAAACATGATTCTTTCTCCTCATCACTCTTCGCCTTTTATTTTACAGGGACACATTTATCGTCTCTCTGGCTAATTCAGCCACTAGTATCGTGGCCGGGTTTGTTATTTTCTCTGCCATTGGGTACATGGCCCACATTCACAACCTGCCTGTAGATGACATTGCCACTGATGGTGAGTTTGTTTTCCTTTTCTCTGTAATATCAGTTTCTGCAGCTGTGAATCTAGTCCTCCCCTGTCCTTGTGTGTTTCAAGGTTTGTTCACAAGCAGGAAATAAACTTAATCGCTTGGTCTGGTTGAACCAATTTTACTGTCTGGTTTTATTGCTGTGTCTCTGTACAGCCAAGAATCACAATTTAGTTTTAAGGACCAGAGGATCACAAAGAATCTCTGTTATCTTTTTTATGTGCTCTTTGCTGTTGTGCTCTTGTGATCGTTGGGAAATCTAATGCACTCTACATGAGGATGGCGATTAAAATCATCCAAATCCTAATTAATCTACACCGAACAGGACACTGGCTATGTAAATTCTGCTGTGACCTATTAATATGGTCATTGATATTATATGCACTACTTTCATGCACAAAACAGGCCTAAGAAAGTCAATGTCAATGCCATGCACGCTAATGAAATGAGAATGCAGTGGGAAAATTCCAGCTTCAGAAGTTGAGATGAAGCAGGATAATAAATGAAAAGTTCTCCTTTACCACCAGAGAGAGGATAAGTGTGAGAGGAAGTGAAGGTTGGGTAGGATTATGCCAAAAAAAAAGAATAAAAGGGACTATTCATGGAAGAAAAAGAATCAGGAAGAATCGGATGAAGGTAGACTGAGTGAGTGTGAAAACAATGATAAAAGCATGTCCTTGAGTCAAGCTGCCCTCAAGAGTACTTCACAGCAGTTTACAATATCATAATATTTTTGTTTATATTACAGCACTATTTATTAAAAACATTCAAGTCCATCAGTTTCCACAAGTTTAACCCATTAAGACCTCAAGGAGAACACAGAGTGCTGCTGTTGGATAATGTTATACTTAAGAAAAATGAGTTCACACACACTGTTTGATATCATATTTTGATATTATATATATATATTTTTTTTTTGAGGAGGCACTTCCTCAGTGGAAATACCCCTGCCTCAACTATGGTCACCTTATCAGCAAGATTTCCCCCCAGTCATCCTTCATCTTGACTTTCTCTTGCAGGCAGATGTTTTCCTCTGAGAAATGCAATTACAGTAGTGTTGTTCAGTGGCTTTACGGCGTATTTCTCATCATAGCAAATAGTTTCATGTCTTTGTCACTTTCATTTCGTCACTCTCTGTTCTCTCTCCTTTGGAGAGTCTCTTAAAAATCAAAAATAATTTTCTCCGGTTTCCCCAGCTTCTTTTCTGATTCTTTTTAGTCTCCTTCTCTTCCTGTCTTATTTTGGGTTTTGAGTTCTATAGGAATCTATTATCTGCACTTTTGATCAATTTCTGCACTGATTTGGGGGGAAAAGTGCAGAATATAAATTGATTTAAACATGCTAAAATGTGTTAAGCGTAATCTCTTTTCTCTTATTACTAATCTCTTATTATCTCTTAGTACTAATCTCTTACTGCGATCTGAAAACAGTTAGATTCTCTAAAAGAGTGAAAAATCTGGTTCTCCTTGTTTGCCAAAACTTCTGTAATTAGTAGTATTTTGGCATAAGTACTGGTGTCATCTTTCTCTATATCAGTGAGAGTGATATAGTGTGTGTGTGTGTGTTTTCTTGCAGGTCCTGGTCTGGTGTTTGTGGTGTATCCTGAAGTTTTCTCCACTATGCCAGTCTCTCAGCTCTGGGCTCCTCTGTTTTTCATCATGTTACTCTGCCTTGGATTGGACAGTCAGGTAGAACAGGCTTCAAAACATAATTTCAATCCCGAGTAAGCTTCCTTTCTGTCTAATACCCACATAAGCCATTCAAACAAGATATGCTCTTGTTTTCTCTGTCAACAAGTGCTAAACTGACATCTTTAACTTTTGCAGTGGATCTCACTGCTTTTCTCAGCATATGTAAATATATTAATAATCGACTATTCTTTGCATTCATATTGAATCAGTTTTGTCACAGTGCATTCTGCAATTGTCTTCTGTGCAAAGTATAAACCTAATGCTGCCTTGAAGTTTGGTACGCCACAGAGGACTAAATTTGTCATCTGCTTTTATTGCTATGTTTCTGAACTGCCAAAAATCATAATTCAGAGATTTAAGGACCAAGATTACACAGGATTCTTATATTCCCTTTAAGCTGTGAAAAGCTGTTTCTTCATTGCACACAGTGTCAACACCTTGCTAGCAAATGAGAAACAAGAGCGCAGTTGGAAAATCCATACCCCATGTGTTTAGATGGAGCGGGATAATACATGAAAATGTCTAATTCTTGTGTGTGGATAGGTGATCCGAATGAGGGAAGGGCCCAACTCAGCAGGTTTTTCAACAGAGCTATAATCATGTGTTTGTGCATTTTGACCTGTTATATGTGTACATGTGCACTGTGCAGTTTGCCATGGTGGAGGTGGCTGTAACATTCATCATGGACGGTTTTGGCAAGAAGGTTTTGCAAGTTTTTAAGAGAAAGGAGCTGATTGTTCTGGCGGTGTGCAGCTTTGGCTTTCTGCTGGGGATTCCTCATATTAGCAGGGTAAATATGATCTAGTTTCACTTCATTAACAAGTGTTGTGTTCTTACAGTTGAGATTTTGTTATACTTGGATCAGTTGGATGTACGACTGGACCTGCAACTGTTTACACTTGACACTTGGAACATAATTTTAGTTTGAGAAGAAAAAATATATGGATATTGTATCTAATGCATCTTTTTAAAACTATATTCAATTTATTTTGAAATGTAACCATTTTAGAGCTTATAAATAAATTCAACAAATAAAAAACAAGTAAATATGTTTAAATAAAGTTAATGTTTTTTTTTTTACAAAAAGAACAGAAGGAAGAAATTATATTCCGTTTTTAATTTGGACCAGTTTAACAATACATGTAAAAAAGAAGACAAAATCTATATTTCTACATATACGTTTTTACTAACTAATTTTAATATGTAAAAAATGTTGTCTGTGACCTACAGTGAGCATATATAATGAAGCAAATGAATCAGAGTTTTAATTCAGTTCTTTGAAATGTACGGTTTGAACTGATTCACTGAATTGAAATCAAACTTAGCAACGGATGTTTTTGCTAATGAAGTTTAGACACCATTAAAGACATTGTAAAAACACATCTTAATTATTCCATACTTAAAAAATATCTAATATTATTTTTAGGAAACTTAAAGGCCAAATAAATAAAAATATCAAGCACCATTTTCTGCTGTATAGCCATTGTTTTGAATATGGACAAGAAAACCTAACCCTCATTTTGATGCTAATGAAATAATACTGTGTGTGTGCAGGGTGGGATATATGTGTTTCAGCTGATGGATCACTACACAGCTGTGGTGTCTCTAATGTTTCTGGCCTTCTTCGAGGTGCTCGCCATCACTCTCATATTTGGTGAGTTTCACTTCCTTCAGTCTGCACTTCAAGATCATAGAAAATCAGATGTAGCCATTGTACCACTGCTCCTATTGAGATATGAAGGTTTATGCTTTTATCTCCCCTCTTTCTTGCTCTCACACACATTCGCAGGAGTGAGACGGCTCAGTGTAATGGTGGAGAATATGCTGGGAAAGAAACCAAACCTCTTCTTCCGTGTTTGTTGGCAGTTCCTGTCACCCATGCTTGTGCTGGTGAGGAAAAGAAAAACGTACATTTTGGGATCCTCTATATCTCATAACATTGACAACTATATAGATGTGTGTTCCGGAATAAATGGCTTCAAAGCTCAGATGATTTTAATATAGTCTTTTATATAAGTATCTTTTATATAGTCCCCCCCCCCCCCCCCCCAATAAGACAATTTTTACATTAAGTAGCAGTGAACTGAAATAAAATCAATGACAACTCATTTTTGTCAGATTGTATTGTGCACACATCCTTATACATAGGATATGGGCATCCTAAATGCCCTTGCGTTACCTTAGTCACTTTTTTTTTTTTTTTTACAATTTGAGGACATTCAAATCTTTAAAATCTTAACATTGAAAATACATTTATTGATAGTAATAGAGTAGAGCCTGGAGTGTGTCTGTTCAAGTGCAGAAAGTTCAGATGGGGTATAATGCTTTGTTTTGAATGAATAATAATGTCCTCTTTCCTGGCTCTCTCTGCAGGGTATTCTGATCTCCAGTATTTTTCAGTATACTCCAGCTCGATATGGGAAGTCCTACACATACCCGTTCTGGGCAGAGGTGGTGGGCTGGTTCATCTCTCTCATCTCCATAATCTGGATTCCACTTGGGGCTCTACATGAGCTTTGGACCACAGAAGGGTCTCTGCTGCAGGTATGTACAGTGCACAAACATTCACTATATCAATATTTGTTTTGTTTCTCCATGTCAAAATGAACCCAGTGCCTCTCTCTCTGTCTCTGACGCAGAGGTTGAAAAAGTCCATAACCCCAACTGTAGATCTGGAGTCTGTTTCCGAGAAACCATCGGCCGAGTCCATTGCGCTGTTCACTGCTGCTTAGACACCTGCTAGTGTGTGTTCTTGGTATGTTTACTCATTAGAAGTACAAAGAAGCTTTGCTTAAACTGTAAAAACTATAATTTTATGTTTTATTAGTATTCATATTCTATTTATTGTATTTGAGATTAATGCTGAAAAGAACAAACACCAAAAAAGTCCCAGAATTACAATATGGCATTAATATTGATGAAAATCAGTTTTTTTTTATTGCATAATTGAATAACGTTTTTACATGTATTTATTTGATTTGTTTTTTTTATGTAAAAAGATTAAGAGATTTTATTCATATTTTTCTTCAAGTAAAGAAATGTAAAATATATCATGATTTAATGAGAGAGCAATGACAAGATTTTGGTTTTCTCCGTTATTTAAACGTTCAAATAATTAATCATTGAGCTTGAAATTTGATGGAATATATCTTTTGATACACTGATCTGAAGGACTGGTGAAACCTTAAAATGAAACCTTCATTCAAAAACTGATGCCACTGCACTAACAAATGCCTGTTTTCATGAAACTCTTTCGCAAAGTTCTCAAATGTCAACATCAATTTATTGTGGGTACAACAAAATTCACTCTCATAGGCTTTAACATATTCAGATTCTATAGGTTCTAGAAAAAGAAATACAGTGAGCTGCTTTAGATGCCTTTGTGTTCACAGTGAACCAAGGTTATATGAATTGAATACAGCTGCTTATGACTCGGGCAGCTTTTGGCCTCTACTTTGTAACTTGAACTGTGGCACATATTCTAAGACACTTTGCCCAAGTTTATTGGGGGGGGGGGGGGTGCAAGTAAAAATGGATGACCTTATTAGTAAGCACTTTCTGATGTCATCTGTAAGGCTTATGCATTCTGATATAGATATTCTGCTCAAATTCATGTTTACTATTTTTACAATTTTTCTTTTAGTATGAACTATTTTACTACGTTCAATTTAGAGTAAAGCTACTTTATTTTCCCCCAAAAAGTGGCCTTTATATAAAAATGCACATTTAGAAATAAAATACTTTGTTTTAAATGCAACTAATAATAGATAAATCATAAACAGTAGTATCAACTTAAGAACTGATAATTATATTGTATAAATATTTGTTTTTACTGCTATTTTTATTTTTGTTATTTATATAACATATGCATATCAGAATGAATACTTATTTTGTGTTTGTTTTGTTGTTAATGATATTACAGAAGGTTTTTTTTGTTTGTCATATAAACTAAGAAGGTGAAACATTTTTGTATATTTAAAATGTCGTTTTTATGTCATGACTTGCAGTTTTATATGCAAGTGGTCTCACCAAAATAAAAGTCTTTGTGTTGTTAGTTTCAGTTCCATATAAAGATGTGTCGTACTGCCGTTCATCACAAGATGTCATCGCAGCACAATGAACTACTGATGTCAAAGCTATTCATTTCACAAACACGCCATTCATCGGCAGTAACTTTATATAATTTTAAGTTATATAATATTATTTATACAATATCGTAATTTATTATTTACAAAAATTAAATATTATAATTTAATTCTTTTTATAAATATATTATATAACCGTATTTTTTTTATTTTAAGTTAAAATAGAAATATCACATTCTTATTATTTACAAGAACCATTTCAATAGCAGCCTTAGAAGTAAAGATAAATGCTAGAGATTAAAATGTGCATTTATTTTGTCACATTGCAAAGCTTGATGGGGGTTGTGTAAGTTAAATATGACTTTTGGTGACCTCTTCCTCTAGATCAATTGCATTTCCTGTGTCTGTGCACTTTGTTACTGAAAAGCGGAAGCACTAATAGAAGTCAGTTGAGACTGTGGTTCGGGTGGCAGATCAATACCCTGGCTGGATGCCACCACAGCGGCTCATTTACAGCCAGCAGCAGATCAATACACTGCAGCCTGTGACAGAGCAGTGCCTCGGTGGGAGAGGTGTGCTACACTGCTATTAGCGCCACCGAAATAGCACAGTGTGTGCAGGCAGAGGACAGGGACATTTGTTTGCATACGTGTGTCTACAACAGAGAGGATGTGCATGTTAGCTTTTTAGGGACTGGAAAGGCTCCAATAAGTGAATTTGTCTGTATAACAGAGAGTACATGGGGCTTTGGATCTGTGTGGCATTGGGAATTGATATCTTTGTGACCTGACATGCCATCAGGTGTAAAGGGAGATGAAGATACATTTTCCTCCACACACACACATGCGCGGTTCAGATGGAAAACAGGCATTTGAGCCTTTGCATTGACTTTACATAATTGTAAATATTGGTTTGCAGTGAAAAAGCAACCACAGTTGTCCAGATTTAGCTCAAGAGTTGATCCTCTATGATACTGTTGTAATATCTCAACTGTTTCTCATTTGTGGTCACATTAGCAAAATTTCACAGAGGGCAAAAAAAAAGGTCCATTGTCTGTTGTCAATAGTGTAGTGATAAAGCACAGTTCACACAGAAAGCACGTTCAAATCAAGCAGTGTTCTGTTGGTCAAAACTGCAAATTCATGTGACCAGCTGAACCTGCTGTGAAATCAGCATCTTCACGCTAAATTCCAGATAATTTCTATTGAAATGACTGGATTTCACCAAGCCCGCAAAAATTAGCTGAACAGTAGCAAATGTGAACAAGCCTTTAGACAGCAGTTATCTGCCATGTAAAAATTGTTTTTTTTTCTTCAATTGGTTGGACAAACTATTCATTTGCTTTATATTAGCCAAGATTCTATAGTCTGCAATCAAAGTTGGATCTTTCAAGAGATATTTCACACTTCTCATCAAATTCCTCCTACTCTTTAAAAAAAAAATGGTTGTGGTTGCTAGAAATTCACACTAAAAATACAGTGAAAATGTTTCAGGTATTGTGGATGGCATATTGGTGCCTGTATATTTTAACTTATATTTCATTAAGTGATATAGTGTTAATATAGCAATCTACTTTCAAATGTACTGATAACCACCATAATAAAGATGATTTGAAGTTCATTGGCCTGCCTATAAAACAACACTAAAATAGACGATGCACAAGGTCATACAAAGACAAAACATCATTGTAACAAACATGACACTGAAATAATGCAATAAACATTAACTAAATAACATGAAATGTGACACAAAACATCCTATTGTTCATTGCTGAAAACAAATGTAAGAAACAAAACGAATTTATAAAAAACATACAGTATGTGATGTGTCACACAAGAACTTTCGGGAAGGCCCTTTTAAATTATGGTAATTCATAATTTTTGCTTAAAAAACATAAATTTGCCAGTGTTTTACAGTAATATTACATATACCGTTCAACCATTTACAATTATTCACATGTGGTAAGATACAGTTAACCAATTAACAGGTTTTAATGTACATTTTACAGTCTTTTTCTGTTTACGGCTTTTTCACAGTGTAAAGCAAAAAAAAAATCTCTCTCTATATATATATATACTTTTACAGTGTTGTCCATGATACCTCTGGATTCTACTGTAGCAGCTCAAGAATTCGCTCATTTGTTTGTATTTAAATTTTTCCAGATTAAGTGTGGGAAAATGAGATGAAGTACTGAACTGAAATAACTGAGGTCTCTTGCGTTATGAAACCGCAGCCTCTGAGCAATAAATATTTCCTCTGTGATGCTAATCAAGAAAGACAGCAATAGCCACGACCAGTTACATAAAACTACAAGCAAGTGATCAAATGAATGAATAAACGAGACTCTTGCTACTGTGTATTCCCATCAGGCAATGAAGGGGCAGCTGTGTTAGCATTAACAGCTGAGTGTACAGTCTGCCAATCTGTGTGTTTGTGCCTGTCTTAGAGTTTACTGACGGGGGAGTTGTGTATGTTTGTGTAGTGAAGCTGTGTGTCTGAAATCCATGATAAGGACGAATCAGAGCAGCTCAAAGGACACAGAGAGAAGTAAAGCATGGCTGAAAATACAGTACACACTCACTCAGTCACCTTTAGTCTTACCTTACCGTCTGGTACCGTCTGAGTATTTGTGTTCTTCTCCGATCTTCTCTTTCTTCACTCTTTCTGACAGACTGTTGACTCCAGTGGTGTGTCATTTCATATATGGGCACATTCTAAACTCTCTTACAACAAGCATTTCTCACTAGTTTCCTGAATGTGTCTTTAACCAAAAGTCTATATAAACTGTCTTGTTAGGGCCAATTTTATAGCAGTTATCCAAAGTACATACATTTTATACTTTAATAATGTTTGTATAATTTGACAAAATTACAGCTTGATGTTATGTTCACAATTTAAATTTACCCTTTTTTTCTTCACACACGTCTTATATTGTATCTCCAGCAGACACTGTTGTCTTCTTTGTGAACAAGTATACTAACTTTTTATAAAACTTATTAGGGGCTTTTTTTTCTCATGGTGCAAAAAAAACTGATAAAGGGATAATCATAATTTGCATAAAAAATGTAATAAATGTCACCAGGGTTGTTATATTTAACTAAAACTAAAACCATAAAAACATTTTAGTTACTTAAAATAAATGTTAGTTGAATTAAGATAAACTATTTTAAAAACCTTATGTCAGTTAACTTTTATTATGAAAAATATATATTTGTAGTTAATATAATATGTACTATACTACAACTAAAACCATAAAAAGCATTTTTGTTACTTAAAATAAATGCTAATTGGAAAAAAAAACTTAAACTTATTTTATTTCAGTTCATGGTTATATATTATTTAAATTAATGAAAATGTTTTATGATTTTAGTTTTAGTTAAGTATTATAATCCTGGTGAAAATTATTTATGCTATTTTTTACACAGATGATGATTACCTCTCAGCAATTTGCACCACAATCAACATTTCTCATTTTCATTTAGTTTAACTTGATGTACTAAAATAACAATCTAAAACTGAAATAAAAATGAATAAAAACTATATTGCTTACTTAATTTTTGATTAGTAATATGCATTGCTAAGAACTTCATTTGGACAACTTTAAAGGCGATTTTCTCAATATTTCGATTTTTTTCCACTCTCAGATTCCAGATTTTCAAATAGTTGTATCTCGACCAAATATTGTCCTATCCCATCTAACCATACATCAATGGAAAGCTTATTTATTCAGCTTTCAGGTGATGTGTTGACTATATTTGACTGGTGGTGGATTACAGGTCAAGGGCTTGATCTGGTCCCACAAACATCGCTGGGTGGATAGACTAAATAGGATCTCCATCATCAGAGAACCATCATCCCTATACTGTGAGTGACTTTTTGTGTATATTTGAGCTTTATCGTTCCTTGTGTTTCCCCCCACATCTGCTGCATTGCACAACCCAGTGCACAAGTGCATTTAAAGAAAAGAAAAAAAGATTTACATTTGTTGGCAGTTGAAATGTTGGTGAGATGGTGAGCAGTGAGCATGCAGATGCCTAAAGTGTGCATATCTGTGTGACTACTGTTCACAGGATTTTAGCTGAGTGCAGATCTTTGAATTTTAGCCTCTAGGCAGTTAATTGTATCTATAATTTTTGAATAGGTTTTTCCTCCCACTCTGTTAACTAGGGCTGGAGAAAATTACATATTAATTTTTGCAATTAATATTGGCTGTTCAATGCTTTTAAAATAATTCACAAATGCATTGCTTTTTTTTTTTTACTTCGTGAAGCTATTTGTATTTCCCTGATTGTAAACACTGTGGCTCTGTGAAGCTTTCAAAGCATCACTCTGTTTCCTTAAATCACTTCATTTGAATGGATATGACTCTTCTGAGGTCTCCTGTTAGTTGTGTGTATTTTGCTTTTTACATAATCATAAAACATGGTTCTCTTTTCTAGTGCTTTTGATGCAAACCCTTTTGGTGTGCTTGAGGGCCTACCATTTTCACCGATTATCTACACAATGCAGCAATCCTGAAAGTATCTGCAAAAATGTACGTCTAATGTAAACAATATCCATTTTCAACAACACACAGGAGCCTACTAAGAGAAGAAATAATGAAGGAATTTCTTGTTTTTTGCATGTATTCAATATCCCAGACAGTTTATTCTAATTTGCTATGAGGGTCTTTTTCCTCTTGGCTGCTGCTTCTCTCCATGGGCATCCCATATAGCTTGCTGAGTGAGATTTAAGCCCTTATTATTTCCTGTCTGCAGTGCAGAGAGTGGACTGACCTCATCATCCCTATGAGCCATGCGGCAATCACACATCCCAGCACTGGCATTGTGAGCTGCTTCATCTTGGTGCTGCACATCTCGAAAATAATTTTTGGTATCTCCAGCAGACACTGTTGTCTTCTTTGTGAACAAGTATACTAACTTTTTATAAAACTTATTAGGGGCTTTTTTTCTCATGGTGCAAAAAAAACTGATAAAGGGATAATCATAATTTGCATAAAAAATGTAATAAATGTCACCAGGGTTGTTATATTTAACTAAAACTAAAACCATAAAAACATTTTAGTTATTTAAAATAAATGTTAGTTGAATTAAGATAAACTATTTTAAAAACCTTATTTCAGTTAACTTTTATTATGAAAAATATATATTTGTAGTTAATATAATATGTACTATACTACAACTAAAACCATAAAAAGCATTTTTGTTACTTAAAATAAATGCTAATTGGGAAAAAAAACTAAAAAACTTAAACTTATTTTATTTCAGTTCATGGTTATATATTATTTAAATTAATGAAAATGTTTTATGATTTTAGTTTTAGTTAAGTATTCTGGTGAAAATTATTTATGCAATTTTTTACACAGATGATGATTACCTCTCAGCAATTTGCACCACAATCAACATTTCTCATTTTCATTTAGTTTAACTTGATGTACTAAAATAACAATCTAAAACTGAAATAAAAATGAATAAAAACTATATTGCTTACTTAATTTTTGATTAGTAATATGCATTGCTAAGAACTTCATTTGGACAACTTTAAAGGCGATTTTCTCCGTTAACTAGGGCTGGAGAAAATTACATATTAATTTTTGCAATTAATATTGGCTGTTCAATGCTTTTAAAATAATTCACAAATGCATTGCTTTTTTTTTTACTTCGTGAAGCTATGATTTTTTTTCCCCCAAAATTGCGGTACTGGTGTTATTTAGAGAGAATAGATTCTCACATAAAAGTATTGTTATTAAATTGTTAACTAGTCATTGGTGTACATATGACTTACTTCTATCAAAATTTGAATAAAAAATTAATTAATTAAATGCATTTAATATGGGTATTTGTATTGGCAGTGCCTCGAAAAAAAGATATTAATCTACATTAAATCTACATTAATTTGTAATGTGTGTTACATTAATTCAATGTGTAAATATATTTATGATTAGTTAAAATGTTGAATTGATTTGCACTTCTAATATAAATCAATGTATAAAACCTTTAAATGGTCATTTGGCTGTTTATACAGCCTGTAGCAGCTATTTTTCTCCTGCTAAAATGTTAAGATGTTAAGATGGTGTGAAAGTAAGCTATTTGTATTTCCCTGATTGTAAACACTGTGGCTCTGTGAAGCTTTCAAAGCATCACTCTGTTTCCTTAAATCACTTCATTTGAATGGATATGACTCTTCTGAGGTCTCCTGTTAGTTGTGTGTATTTTGCTTTTTACATAATCATAAAACATGGTTCTCTTTTCTAGTGCTTTTGATGCAAACCTTTTTGGTGTGCTTGAGGGCCTACCATTTTCACCGATTATCTACACAATGCAACAATCCTGAAAGTATCTGCAAAAATGTACGTCTAATGTAAACAATATCCATTTTCAACAACACACAGGAGCCTACTAAGAGAAGAAATAATGAAGGAATTTCTTGTTTTTTGCATTTATTCAATATCCCAGACAGTTTATTATAATTTGCTATGAGGGTCTTTTTCCTCTTGGCTGCTGCTTCTCTCCATGGGCATCCCATATAGCTTGCTGAGTGAGATTTAAGCCCTTATTATTTCCTGTCTGCAGTGCAGAGAGTGGACTGACCTCATCATCCCTATGAGCCATGAGGCAATCACACATCCCAGCACTGGCATTGTGAGCTGCTTCATCTT
>NW_015505390.1:1352988-1354215 GCF_001515645.1 Sinocyclocheilus grahami | reverse complement strand
AAAAAAACCAATGAACCACCCCTTTAACATTTTAAAGTAGATTTGAATCTCTTAAGAAAATGTGAGTTGTACTTGCCTGTGTGAAAGTACAAGGCTGTTGTGGGTGATTGCGGATACATTTTAGAGTTACTGTTTGGTTGCTTTGATGCTTTTTAATTAAATTAACTGCCAATAATACATTTAAAGAAACATTTCTTTGTCTGGGTTTTCAAACTGGGTTCCCTGTTGATTGCAGAGGTGTGTATCACAACCATGACCATACTAAATGGATGATTTGGAAGCTGCTTTGGAAAGAAGCATCTTGTAAAGAAATGAATGTAAAGGTAAGTCGTAATGAGTGCATGGTTCATTTCTCCCTTTTCCAAAGCATACACACACAAGCAAATGTGTCTATTTCTGCCAAAAAGGTCCCTAGAAAGGCTTGAGTCAATAGATTAGGCAGTTGAAATATGACAGTCAAGTGAATACATTTGTTTGAAAATAGTCATGCATGAAGCAGACATATTATACAGTACTACTACCTGCAAGTTTGATTATTATAGTAAATTAATTCTGTCACTACACTGGAGTTGATTCCTGGTTGCATGTTTTCAATTATAGCAACAGCATTTAACTACATAACCTTTGTCTTTTATTTACAGCTTTAATATTTGGACAGTTTACAGCATGTGGGATCATCTTGGGGCATAAGTCTCTGTTTTCTCTTACAAGTAAAACATATTTGTGCGATATCTCTTATACTTCCATGTGTAATATAAAGCTCCAGGAGTTCCTCTTAATGGATTGGCCTCAGATTAAATGTCTCAATCTGATCTTTTGCAGGGTCCAAGTGAAATGTGATGTACTTGTAATACATGCAGTTTAAGAAGTCACATATCAAGATATACTGACAGGAAATGAGATCACTCAAAATTACATGTATTAAGTTTCAACCCCCTTTAAACAAGACACACATTTGACCGTCTGCTGATTTGGAGGATTTAAAAGTAAGAGGACATGAACTCCACAAGTGTTTGTGAAACCTAATGATACATTCTCCAGCATGATTTGAGAATGATCTTGTGTTTTAATGCAAGCAGGAACATCTGACTGTCTGTACAAAGGAGATAAACATAGTAAATATCAAATGTTACATTGTATTATTGACCTAGAATTCATGCAGATATTTCCTTTTATGTAAAAGCTTGTGTTCTTTCTTCCCACCAACGTGATTTTAATGTGGTCTCA
>NW_015505390.1:1350533-1352274 GCF_001515645.1 Sinocyclocheilus grahami | reverse complement strand
TCAGAAATCATTCTAATATGCTGCTTTGCTGCTCAAGAAACATTATCAATGTTGTGCTGCTTAATATTTTTGTGGAAGCCGTGATGTATTTTTTTCAGGATTCTTTGATAAATAGAAAATAAAAATGTATTTGTAACTTTATAAATGTCTTTACTGTCAATTGATTGTTTTTTTTTCTTAAATGTTACCTAAATGTAAGACATTTACACATATGATCATACACTCAATACTCTCTCTCTCTCACTGTGAATACTATTGGTAATTCACAAATATAGAGAATAACCAATAACAGTCCAGTGGTGATTTTTTTTGTTAAAATAATCTTCTTTGGGTCTTTGAACCAATCTAATGACCTTTGTTCTTCCATAATAGCCCTCATTTTAAATGACTGGTGCCCTTGAGGGTCATGGCCTGAAATTACTGCAGTTATTAAAGGGGTCATATGATGCTTTTTTAAAGATCCTTATTTTGTGTATTTGGTGTAACAGAATATGTTGACATGCTTTAATGTTCAAAAAACACATTATTCTTCAAATACTGTACATTATTGTAGGTCCTCTATGCCCCACCTCTTGCAAATGCTTTGTTTTCTACAAAGTCCCTCCTTCCGTCAAGCGCAGTCTGCTCTGATTGGCCAGCTGACCCAGTGCATTGTGATTGGCCGAACACCGCAAGCACTCGTCGGAAATGTAACACCCCTTTCCATAATCGTGAGCTTCATCTTTCAAAATAAATGCAAAGACAGAGCCCGAAAGGAGAACAGAGTCGCATGACAGACACAGTGATAAAGCTGGTATGTGTGCAGTACACAAACCACGGTTAAGACAGCTCACTCCACTATGATGTGACTCCCCCTCCTCTCTCTCTCTCTCTCTCTCTCTCTCACACACATGCGCTCGTACACACACACACACGCACACACAATGCGCAAAACTGTTCCAAAAAAATTTGAGCAGTCAATAGCAAATACTTAAACTAATAACAAAACAGTAGCTGATTCAGAAGCGCCAGATTGTCATAGCAAAGTCAGAATTACCTCCTCTCCTAGGTTCACGAAACGGTCGTCCATAAAATGCATTGCTGTTCTGTTGGAAGTAATCTTAAAGATTCCTAAATGCATCTACTTTCGGAAGGCCAAATAAAGTGCTTTTGCTTTCACCTAGAAACACACAGCGTCTCCCTGACATGCTGCTTCAACACTAACTGCGGTTACTGAAACCACACCTTCTTTCTTTGCGTGCACATTTGGGCTGCATTATACTAATATTTCCACATAGTGAGGTAGATATGTGGGGGCGTGTTAGAACGAGCCATTTTAGGGGGGCGTAGCAGAGTCTTAACTTTGATCAAGAATATCTCTTTGGTTTTGAGACTTTAGTCTTTGCAACTTCAGGGATCTTATCTATGCGCAATCAGCTTGTAACGCTCCAAAGAGAAAGGAAAACTTGAAATCGCATCACATGACCCCTTTAAGTCATCCTTAATACCTCATAGTAAGTCAATAATAATTGCAGAGACTGTTTTTATAAATGATGTGCCCAGTGGGAACTTGAACTTGAAACACTACCATGACGAATATAGACATGTGGAGAAAAGTGTCTGTCAATGGGCCTTATTGATGAAACAAAAGCAGAACAAATACCTGAGTAAGACGTTTGCAAACCAAATGTTATGTATATTTTTGCACAAAATTTAATGTAAAAAATTACCGTGAATTTAATGGTAAAAGACTGTAAAAATG
>NW_015505390.1:1309820-1349907 GCF_001515645.1 Sinocyclocheilus grahami | reverse complement strand
AACTTAGAAGAAATAGAAATGTTGTCTGGCATGTGACCAGTTTAAGGTGTGATTATAATGTCCTCACTTTTCTAAACCATTTAAGTCACTGGCTGTGATATTTACCGCAAACTGGAGTCCCGAGAGGTCTTTAATCCCAAGGAAGTTTAGCGATATCTGAAAAGAGGAAAGAGGAAAGTGCTGACTGGAATCTTGACACTCAGAGTTTCAATGCTTCATGTAGTGAATCCATGGCCAGAAGGAGTTTTTCATGAAATATATGTTCACCTTAAATCCCAATAAAACATACATTTTTTATAGTTTACAGTCGACAAAAAGACAAACAAACAAATTTCTTTTCATTTTTCATATTTCTGAATTTGTCACTTTAACGGTGCACTCAGTATTTTTTTCTCATCAAACGGTTTTCACTAAATTAAATAGCATTTTTTGCATGTTTAAAATCATATACTCTCATATTAGGGCGTTATATTAACATTGATAAGAAATGTTTCTCAAGTAATTCAGAACATGTTTGATTGGCAAGCCAGTGACTCCACAATAAGACTGTATTCAGCATGGTTTGAGGGAGCAAAATATCTCTGTCTGTCCAGCATGAATGTTTTGAATGAAGGAACAGTAGAGAGGCCCCATCTCTGGCCTCCAGGTTGGGTTCACTTTTTTTCTAACCAGTAAAAGTGGAGGAGACTGATCAGACCTGACAGTAACTTGGTGCCCAACAGCCACAAGAAACCAACCTTTAACCCGTCCTCCACTCCCTCCCTCCCAAACTGTGACGTCATATTAAATATGCTTTGCTTTACCAGTGGAATAATTCATCCTCCAAAATAGCCCTGTATCCTGTACTGCATTTTACTGGCCTGAAGCAGTACAGAGGGTCAGCTGGCAGTAAGATGCTTTTAGCAAAAATGTTTGATCAGCATGAATCATCACATTAGAACAAGAAATAGCTGTTCAGCAGTCATTGGGTGATACATCATACAACAGAACTGGCACTGAAGAAAAATGTTTTTATTATTCCAGATCTTTGCATTTCAGGAAGTTTTACATGTAATTTCATAGAAAAAATAAGTCATTCTTGTTGTCATATGAGATCCATTAATGTCTGATCATTGTCAGAACTTGTTACCAGAAGACACTCAGTAAATAAGACATACAGTTCAACATGCAAATGGATCAACCAGACAGAAGCTTTATTCAGTGCAGGGCATGAATAGAGCTTAGATGAAGTACTGCATGAACGCTCTGTATTCCCTCTTGAGTCGGGGGTCTGTGGGCGAGAAATGTCTTCAGAAGGATGAGATCAGCCTTGGATCAGAAGGGATAAAGTTTCATTCGTTCCAATGAGCTGGCAGGGGAACAGTTAGCATGTGAATCGTTATAATAGAGCTAAAAAAATCCTCAATCAGGAGCTGATATATATAGACTGAATGGATGGATAATAGTAGAAGGCACATGGTGGGTAAACAGACTAAATTTATATTTTTCATAATGTGACAAATATTTGGTTTCATGCCAACTTAAACTCCTTAATATATAGGCCTATAGCTTAGATTTGATCAAATAAACATACTACCATTGTGCTTTATTTGTAGCATTTCTGCTATAAAATTAACATCTTTTCATCCCATCATTCAAAAGTTTGGTTCAGTACAGATTTCTTATACTATCAGAGCACTTCTCAGTTCTCAATTTATTATGAATCAGAAATGTCTGAAATAGACTGTTCTCGGTTTTGGAGGACAAAACCGGAAATAAATAAATAAACTACATCCGCATATTCATACATTAATAAATATATAAGTAAATGTGCATGGATATAAACAAACAGACTGCTCTTGGTTCTGTAGGACCAAACCTATGAAAATAATCATTAAAAAATTAGATAATTCAGCGTAATCAACTTTACAAAATATAGCCTATAAATAAATGTGTAACTAAATTAATTAATAATTTATTAAATAAAAGTAATAAATAAATGAACTAACTAAAACTTTAAATAATCCAGTTTTATATACAAATGGCTGTGGAAATAGGCCTACAAAATGTTAATTTATTCATTTCCGGATTCACCTCCTTCACTCAACATGTTGAGTTCAGTTCAACGATTCGGTGAGTTGTTAACCCGGATCACTGCGAGTTGATAAATCTCATTTATGTAGATTATTCATCTGGTAAATTAATAAAAGCAAATGAACTGCGGTGTAGTGTGTCAGTGAATGAAGAACCGCGCAGCTTTTTGCGAAACTGTGACCTAGTTCAAGTAATTAACCGAAAAGATTCGATTGAAAAAAAACGATTTGTTTACGAATCTAACATCACTAGGCCGAGAAAAGCCAAGGTTCACCGCCAGCGACTTCCAGTGAAACGACCAAACTCGATTTGGCGACTTGAGCGACAGCAACAGTATGTCGGGTTTGAGAAAAAGACTAAGTTGAGAGAAATTTAACTTGATCAACTTGATGTACAGACAATGGCGCTCACATGGTCTGTTTCCGATCAGCATTTGTATCGTTCTTGGTCAAAGCGAGTTCATCCTTAAAGTAAGCGATTACGATTTATAGAATAAATTTCGGCATGCCTGTCTATCAATATTAAAAAGCGCCTCTGCCCTAAGTCGAGTGCTGCATGTTAAGACTACTGTATATCAGTCATACATGCAACGCACAATGGCTAGAATAAATGAATAACCCAAAACTATTGTATGGCTTTGCAATGTAGCTCTTAGGAAAAAACACACAATCAAAGCACACTAAAATTCAGCACTGCGTCGTAACTTTGTCCATTCAATTAAATTAGTTAATGCAATGTATTTTTGTATCAAACCAAAAACAGATTTCCTTTCTGACTCCTCATCCCGGGCTACTGCCATGTGACAAAAGTATTTTTGATTTCTTGCCATAGTGTTCGATAAAAGAGAGCAGAATGCAGCCTACTGCTCGAGCAGTCGCGTTTTATTTATATCATCTCGGCTTATGCATTTAATAATATGTGTCGTGCTGTCTGTGTGAGAACTCTAGGCAGTGCTGTCGGGCTGTGCTGACGCGCGGCTGCTGCTGTTGCTGTTGCTGTGAAGCGCAGGGATGCGAGACACGCGCCGTATACGCGAAGAGAGAAGAGACAGACAGGTCTCCTGACAACATTACAAAAAACAGGACACCTCCTTTCTGACCCGATTCACCGCCCGTGAAGAAGAGGAGGCGAGTAGCTGGTACTATGTGGGCGCGATGTGGGTGCGCGCTTGCGGCTCTGAGCGCACGACGATGTAAAAAGGCAGCGCGTGCGGATTCTGCGGCAGCTGTGATGGGGAATAACTGGGATTGGAAAACTCAGCGAGGCATGGAAAACCACACTGATCACTGAGCAAATAATCAACCAGACAATCATTTGCAGACGTATTCATTGTGTGCGCCTCCAAGCGTTCCGTTCTTCGATCGATTACCACAGTGGAAGAGACGGAGCTTTTGAATGCGAATTTACACTCAAGGGGTGCTCACGGTGCAAGTGATTCCATAGTTTCTACACTGCTCAGTTCAAGCTTCTGGAAAGACCTTACAGTCAGGTAAGCCGTCAATATGCAAGTTTATCATGCCGTCAGACATTTTAGGGGCAAAGTGAATTGGAGCCATCCTCTACAGCAGGGATCCTCAAATCTGGCCCACGAGATCCACTTTCCTGCAGAGTTTAGCTCTAACCCTAATCAAACACACCTGAGCAAGCTAATCAGTGTCTTCAGGATCATTAGAAAATCACAGGTAGGTGAGTTTGATCAGGGTTGGAGCTAAACTCTGCAGCGCATTGGCCCTCCAGGGCAAGATTTGAGGAGCCCTGCTCTACAGAGTTCATGTGTCTGCTATGTGTTGCAGCGTTAACTTATACTTTTGGTTTTTAATTTTAAGAGAAAATCGCAGTTCAACATGTCCACTTTCCTGCAGAGTTTAGCTCTAACCCTAATCAAACACACCTGAGCATGCTAATCAGTGTCTTCAGGATCATTAGAAAATCACAGGTAGGTGAGTTTGATCAGGGTTGGAGCTAAACTCTGCAGCGCATTGGACCTCCAGGGCAAGATTTGAGGAACCCTGCTCTACAGAGTTCATGTGTCTGCTATCGTTAACTTATACTTTTGGTTTTTAATTTTAAGAGAAAATCGCAGTTCAACATGAACTCAAAAATCGCGAGAGTACATATTTTTAGATGCGGTAAATGTTCTTCGTTTTTAACCAGCTTTTGCTTTACTGAATCAGAATCAGAATGAGCTTTATTGCCAGGTATGTTTACACATACGAGGAATTTGTTTTCGTGACAGAAGCTCCACAGTGCAACAGAATGACAGTGACAGAACAAAAAACACAGATAATAAAAAATAGAACAAGTAAATAAGGAATAAAAATATATAAATCGACAATTGTATGTGCAGGTATATTACAATAGACAGTTTTGTATGTACAGGTACTGTATATTATGTGCAAATTTGAGGTGTAGACTGAGTATGAGTGTTAGATAAATAAGTGTATGAGTGTATAAATAGTGTGTGTTCCACAGTTATTGTCAAGTGTTCATGAGATGGATTGCCTGACGGAAGAAACTGTTTTTGGAGGTAGGCTATTAAAACTATGCATAATAATTATACAAGAATTAAAAAAATATATTGTTTAAAATAGTTTTAGATGGAGTATAGCAAGTCACACTGCTGTAACTGACATGTCCTGTGTGTCAACTGTGGGTTATATCCATCAAACACGGTGGATTTGTATTTTTTATCAAGTTTTTGGTAACACTTTACAATAAGATCTCATTAGTTATTTAATGCATTAAATAACGTTAACTAGCTTTGAGCATTATATTTGTTAATCTTTTAATCTCATTAGTTAATCTTTCTTAATGTTAGTTAATAAAAAATTATTGAACCTTTTTGTAAAGTGTTACCATTTTTTTTAAGCTATAATTCCACAGAACCAGAATATAAGGTCATTGGCAAAACATTTGCAAATAATCACGTCACAGTCCCAGTATTGTATGTATTACAGTTTTTGCATCTATAGCATTTGACTTAATGTAAGAGCATCATGGTGTCACATAAACTCGGTGCACCAACTTGGTGTATCAACTGATGAGCAGTTTTTGATTATGTACAAATGTTCCAAACAAGGTCCCAATTTAGATCTAGCGTAATAGATTATTTCATTTGAATAATTTAAATATGGCGTAAGCTGGGTTAATTATGACCATGTTCACATGCTATAAGCATATTTCTGAGCTTCGAGATATTTCACTGTTGTTTGTATATGTAAACTTATATTTCAAAAGAAAACTACATGTCCTTTGTTCTATGTCCTTTGAACTATACCGGGGGTAGGCAAGTTCGGCCCTAGAGAGCAGCAGTCCTGCAGAGTTCAGCTCCAACCCTAATCAAACACACCTGAACAAGCTAATCAATGTCTTCAGGATTACTAAGGCTATAGGCAGGTGAGTTTTTTTTTTTTTCAGGGTTGGAGCTGAACTCTGCAGGACTGCGGCTCTCTAGGACCGAACTTGCCTATCCCTGAACTATACCCATAACTCAAATGCACTATTGTGCATATTTTGCAGGTCTTGTCTTTTTCTCCTACAGGTGACTTGCAGGGCCCTGTACGTTATGAGTACTAAATTAGTTTTAATCGTTTAACCGCCACAGTGTCTTGTCTCCATTGGCAACACGCACGATTTGTCAATTGCAAGTGACGTCGCAGGTAGCAGAGAGTGCAGATGGCGATTGCAAGTGACATTGTAAGTTTGTTTCTTTTTTCTTGTCTACTTTTGTAAAATGTTGAGAGATTCAATAAAAAAAATACATAAAATAAAATAAAAAATAAAAAAAGATTGTAAGTGACGTCACTTGTGAGCGCAGGTGTCTGAGAGTACAAGTGCATGTCTGCAGCCAGACCCTTCTCGGTTGTGTAGAGCTTGACTTGTAACCAGGTTCAATAGGGTCTGGCTGCAGACATGCACTTGCATTTTCAGACTTGCACTCTCAGACTTGCACTCTCAGACACCTGCACTTCCGCAATTTACATCACTTGCAGTCTTTTTTTATTTTATTTAATTTTTCATTTTACACAAGTAGCCAGGTGGTGAAGACAAGAAAAAAGAAACTAAATCACGAAGTCACTTGCAATCGCCGCTTGCACTCTCAGCTACTTGCAATCCACAGGAATCGTGCGTGTTGCCAATGGAGACAAGACGCTGTGGTGGTTAATTGATTAAAACTAATTTAGTACTATAACATTCAGGGTCCTGCAAGTCATCTGTAGCAGAAAACGACAACACCCACAAATCCGTGGCCACAGAACAGCAGAATATGGAC
The DNA here is from genome assembly GCF_001515645.1 of Sinocyclocheilus grahami. Lineage (NCBI taxonomy): Eukaryota > Metazoa > Chordata > Actinopteri > Cypriniformes > Cyprinidae > Sinocyclocheilus > Sinocyclocheilus grahami. The sequence continues at coordinate 1,343,561 of NW_015505390.1, read as the reverse complement.
GCAATGTGCAAAGTCATTGCGGAATAAACAGAGTTGGTCCATTTAATATCCCTTAATGAATTTCTTAATGCGTATTCATATGGTCTGTGTAGTTTGCATCAACAATAAGAAATACTGAATTTGGTCTTTATCGTCTTAGTCCGTTATATGGCACAAGCGTTGCTGTAGGCGTATGGGAGGAAAAGTAAAAGTTTGCTCTTTGTGTTCATGGGCATATGGTTGCCTTGTAGTAGTACATTAAATTAATAAACTATATATCGAATTTGATCTTTTAATAGCATATCTTAACACATTAAGCCATATTAAGCGTTTATGGTTTTCTACGGGAGGTTTAAAAGCATTTAATGAGAGACTTTGCACATTGCGTTCATATTCTGCTGTTCTGTGGCCACTGATACAGATGACTAGCAGGACTCTGTATGTTATAGTACTAAATTAGTTTGAATCATTTAACCACCACAGCCTCTTGTCTCCATTGGCAACACGCACTTTTTCTATGGATTGGAAGTGACGTCATGGTAGCTGAGCGTGCAAGCGGCGATTGCAAGTTTCTTTTTTCTTATCTTCACCACCTGGCTACTTGTGTAAAATGTTGAGAGATTCAATTAAAAAAAATTATTAAATTAAATCAAAAAAGACTGCAAGTGAGGTCACTCGCGGATGTGCAGGTGTCTGTGCAAGTCTGAAAATGCAAGTGCATGTCTGCAGCCAGACCCTTCTCACCAGGTTTAATAACTTGCTACTGTCTCTAAAGCTTCTCAGCAAATTAGCAGCACAGTGTGTGTTTTATGATTCTCTTCATTCTGTAGCTGAGATGCAGTTGCTATAGTGAGAGGCCCTCTTTATAGCCTCCATCCATCCACATATTCCCAGATTCTGCGAGAACATTGATTTATCTTTAATTTTTTTCTGAAATGTAATATGGTTTTCTCTTACAGCCTCTCTGGCTACCCTCAACTTCGTCCTAGTGCCCTTTAAGTTCTAAAACACATCTGTTAATGTGTCATTTCTGTTTCCATTTAGACTATTGTTTAAAGAGATCTTTTTCATGCTCTAAACAAGTGCCAAACCAAACCAGCAAAGATAAAACACAGAGAAGTAATGAAGCCGACATGAACCTTCAAACAGCTGGGGGCGATTTTCATTTGCATAAGTGGACAAACACATCGGTGCCTTACATGAGCTTGTTCCCTATGAATTTCAATACTAATGCTGTTCTGGAATATTAGAATTTCCATAATAGATTAGTAGATTACAATTTAGTATTTTATTTAATTTTTTTTACATAACTGACCAGCTGCAAGGCTGTCATAGATTCAGTGCTCTGGGCTGTTACTTTTTATTTGATCAGTGGGGTGTGAGATTAATTAGCCTGTGTTCTGGGAGGTATGAAACTCCTCTGATCGGAGTCTGTGTTCCATGTGATTTATAGAGTCTTTAGGAAATGTTTGATGTTTGCAGATGTCATTTCAATGACTAGAGCAGTGATGTACTGTAAGACTGTTGTAAACTGGGTGCTCTATTTTCAAACTAGAACACTTCATTTTTTTTATCAAAGATTTAGAACCTACACATTTACAAGAATCTAAAACAATCAAAACTTATCAATATTTTTAAAATGGTTTTCCCCTCAGGATTTCAGTATTTTATATTTAAATTAATCTTAAAAAGATTTGTCTATTATCTGCATTTCGTACTTTGACATTTAGTTGGTACAATGGCAGATAGACATGCAATCTCATGTCATGTTTAAATATTTTTCAGCTTTTGTTCGAGCCTCAGGTACACTCAATTAATCAAGGGCACTTAATTAATTTAAAGCAGTCAATTAAAATCTAATATGTATTTAGAATTCAGACTTTGATCACTAATCAGTATGTTAAATATGACACTGCAACATTTTACTTTAAATTGTGATCAGCTGCTATTGCTCTTATTGCAGATCTTTGCCTATTCAGCACTGTTCAGAAGATGAATTATTCAGTTCCACTTTACTAGTCAGAAATCAACTGGTAAATCTGGCCTGAAAGTGTCAAATCTCAGCTGTTGCACAGTTAGGTAAGGAACTAAACTACAGTTCAACAATCAATCTACTTTTTCCTGGGGGTTATAATTGCTGAGTGCACATTGGATTGCATATTGAAGTTTATCCATGTGTCTGTAGCCAAATGTGGAACAGACAGGGCTACAACATCATAATGTGATCTGGGGCAGGATTCATTTTTCTATTTAATTGTTTTTAAATTGAGTTATTATTTACCATCATTTCATATTGTTTACAGGACCAGTTTGACAAATGATAAATCATGGTATTTTATGTGAATGGTATTTTACGTCACATCTGAGTCTTCTATACATTTTGTCTAAAACATTGATTGAAATTTCAAGTTGCCATCCATTTAAAAAATAGAAATTTGAGAAATAAATCTTCAGTAATGACAGAGTTTTGGAGGCTGTTTACACCTGTGTTTAGTGCTGGCCACTTGTAAGTGTGTTGTCTGAGACTGGTGTTAATAGTAGGTATAGTATAAATGGGGCTACACACTCATTCGGTTCCTAACAGAGTTTGCTGTCCAACAGCAAGTCTCTGGACAAAATTAGATCGATAATAAAAGAGAATATATCTTATTTTAAAAAAATTGGTCCCCTGAGCTCTGTGATACTTCAAATATTTCTCATTGATTTATCCTTTATAGCTTTTATTGCTCTGTATTCATCGCTTTACTCCTAATTTCCTGTTATCAAGAGTGCTGAGTGTACTGTATGAGTTGAAGACTTACTGTCTGTTGCTGAACTCTCTTCTTGACCTTGGCAGAATTGAAGTTGATTGCATTACTTCAGATTTGTGTCTTGGCCTGCGTACAAATGTGCATGTCCTGAAGACGTTTCATTGTAAGATGTTCTTGCTTGCAATAGCAAACATAGTCTATTCCAAAACTTAGCAACTACCTCACAGCCTTTTTGCTATTCAATTATATAGTTTTATTATTTATTAAATATATTTACTGTTTAATTGACATTTCACTACGCTTGTTAAGATGCATTTTAGAATCGTTTTTATCCATGAAAGATACTGCCTTGGGATTTAAGTATCTTAGGCATCATAAATAAGTTGTCTACCCTTAGGAAAAGGATTGTGCATATTATGTTTTTGGAACAGAGCTTGAATTGTTGGCTACATGTTTGACTACATAGATATTAACTTCAAATAATGTATTTCATGTATCTTCAAAGATTAAGGGAAGGGCAGTGCAATCTTTTAAATCTTTTTTTTTTTTTTTTTTGTCAGTTGTATGAAAGCTTTGCGCATAATGTTTCTTTGATCATCCCTGTCCTCTGCTTGACCAATCGCTGACTCTCAGCATCAGTGCGAGTTGAAATAATTCTGAGCAAGATCACACTAAGCTTTTTGAGTTGAACTCTTGAGTTACAGTAAGTAATGTTTGCATTTAAGATGTCTGGGCTGTCGGAGGATGTGCAGTCTTGACAGCATAAGCATAAATCTGTTGTTAATGCTTGGCTCAGAAAATGGGTTTTAACTGAAAAATTCAGCAGTTTTACCATTCGCTCAATGAAAGGCTGAATCTTTTAGCACTGATTGAGTTATCTGGGTGTTCAGAAACTCCAGAAAGTGTTATTTTTCCAATGTAAAATACTTTTTCCTACTCCAGCTTAATATGCAGAGACAATAAGCAAGCCATTTGTAGGTTGAATGCCTCAAGAAGTGTAAACACCATTACTTGTTTTGCTTGTTTGAGCATCCCGACCAGCCCAGCATAGCAATCGGCTTAACCAATGGTGTGAGTTTTGGGTGGGGCTATTTATTTGCCTGACCAATGGTAGGACAGAAGGAGTGTTTGAGAAACCTGTTTGAAAACTATCACTTTTTTTTGTTACTGATGCTAGTGATGTAAAATTACACTCTTCACCATAAACTATAGATGTTCACCACACTAAACATTCTGTACTCAGTCTTTCTAAAAGCATTATATATATATAAACAAACATAAGACTTTATTATCATATTTCCTCTATATCTCTCTTCATCCATGGAGAAAGGATAATCTATTGAGGTTTTTTTTTTATCTGTTACAAGGAAAGCCTGAAGAATGGGTTGACTGCAGAGCAGCCGTATACATCTCAGCCAGATTTTCAGCTTAGTCCTGGATTATCAGTAACACTGGGCTTTTACAGTAAATAATACTCAAGTCATTGCTGTTTGGACAGGTGGTGGGATATTAGAGAACAGAGCAATAGTTATTTCTTTTTGTGTTGGCATCCTAAAAAAAATGTGTATGTTGGTTTCCTAAATTAATGCAGATTCGTAAAATTATAAAACTTCTTTAAAACTTATTGTACAATTGACAGTTGTCCCTGCCAACTAATTTCATGCATAGATGTGCTTGTTTCATATCTCTCATTGCACACATTGGTCTCTACTCTCTAGCCACATATTAAAATAATTTCATCTTAAATATTTATTTGGGAAGTGCGTCGGGTCCTGATCACTTGCCAATCATTGAGGTATATTTTTTGAGTATTGATGGGCTTGACTGTATGTTATAGCTTACATACAGTAATTTACACTTACATCATGCATAACTGTATTTATGAATCAATCATTTGGCAATCTGGCCAGTTATTCTAATGATTTGCATCTTAATTAGATTCTGTTTCAAAACACAATTTAAAAAGTCTGGCCAGATGTTTTCAAATCCCCAGTGACTGGTATATTAGAACTTTTATGTGCCCATTGGAGTTAACGACAGGGTGCAGTTTGGAGAGGTTAGTGTGTGTGTTCTTGTGAAGGTGTGAACAGAGTGTTTGAAAGCTGGCCTCCAGATGCTTTTGAGTCTTGTCAACTTTTCACAGCTCTAAGCCATGACAAATTTTTTTTTTTTACTCCATGGATGATGAACCGTAGGTCAGTTGATTAATGAAGGGGGGGAGGGGGGGACTGAGAATTTGGCCTTTTAAGGTTATAATGGAGGATGGATTGTCACAGTGATGTGGTAGATCTGAAGTGAAGCCCATAAATATCTAGGGGTGGCCAGTATTACCAAAATATAATTTTTAGTCATTTTATATGAAACTAATGGTTTCACATCACAATAGTTAATATGGGGACTTGCACAAGACGAAATGAGCTAAGTATATTGGTTCATAAAGTCCAAAATAGAATTAATAGGACCTTGTAAAGATCTAGGAGTGGGCAGTGTGATCAAAACATTTTTTTCAGTCATTTTATTTGAACGCTAAGGTATATATCACTATATAGTTAATATAGGGAATTATAAAAGACAAAATAAGCCATGTATTGTGGTTCATAAATTTCAAAGTGGAATTAATGGGACCTTGGCCAGGTTAATTATAGGCTTTTTGACTTTATCACGTAACCAAGATAAAGAGGCTGTCTGCTGACAGCAAGAGATTTGTAATAGTGCACTAATGGTGTCATGGCCATTATTCAAGGTCAGTCTTTTGGTCTGCTCTTCATGATGGAGACCTGACTAATGCAGACAGCTTCCACAGTCTTCTTTTGTCTCAAGGGGCCTTGAACACTTGGTAATGATCTGCAGTGGTCCATGTGGTTTAGCAAATGGATGAGAAAGTGTAATTTTTCCAGCGAAGCATCTCAAGGACTAGAAGAAGGCAGTAGAGTACTTGTCCAAAAAGACAGTTATGGAGTAGCCTGCATGAAGCAACACAAAAAGCTGTAGAAATTCTGTTTTGTATGAGAAACTAGTAATTGATATATTTCTTTCAATTTCAATTATTTTCACTAGATTTTTGCATGACTCTAGAGTCTGTCTTCATACACCATGAGCGAATCATGAATCATTGTGAATTTATGAATCTGATGAATTGAAATCTGAATTGAAATCTTCAGTTAGTTATAACCTATTGATATAACCCGTTTCATCTGGCATCCTTCACAGCAGTAAAGCAGCCATCTCACCCTCTTTTTCAGTCTCTTTATTGAAGGGTAGACCAGTTACCCGGGACCAATGTGACCCCTGATAATGAAGAACTGATTGTGTGCGCGAGACACAGAGGACCATGAGAAACATGCCCCTAAAAGGAAGAGAGAAAGCAAATAATAGGGACTTAAAAGTGGTCTTGAGCTAACATTCAGCATGTCAGTAGGCTTGCAGCAAACAATAATTACCCACTGGGAATGACAGACCTGCTTTTGTCTGACGGTGAACTCTTTCGTCGGCTCAAAGAAGGGCCTTTGTGGGTGTGTGTGAACCTGAGAGGGTGGCCGTACACAAGGCCACCAGACTTTGGGGTCCTGCCAATGTTCACTCCCACTTTCAATCCAATCAGGATGTTGGATGCAGTTACCAGCCACAATGACGGCAATGTGATATCAGCTTGCACCAATGGAATGGAATAGAACAGAATGAAAATGAATGGACGTAAATGGCTAGGAATGGTACTCTGTATAATGGAATGAAATGGAATAGAGTGGAACACATTACGTGTAACAATAGAATGCTATGGATGGAATAAAAGGAAATAAATGAGACCGGAAGGACGGTAAGATCCGCTTGCACTATAATGCTCGCACAGCTCTCCCAATCCATGGAATTTAGCCGTATTGTGCTTAATTCCTAAAAAATTAATTCCTTTTCTGATCAGTGGGACTGAGTGGGAAAGATAAACAGACTGCTGCTGTTTTTGCCTCTGTCTTTTTTTCCATATGCTGTGTCTGTTTTATTAATGCACTCATTATACACCCAGTAATCACCTGCTAATGGAGCAGGATCAAATCCAAAACAGTAACAACCAAGAACACTGAAAATATTCAACCCTGTTAATGTAATTTAGACTGAGAGTAAGAGCATTATTGGGAGGTCGCTGTAAATGTGGACAGCACAAAACACTTTATGAGTGAGTTGGAAAACGTGAACCATTCATTGCATTTTTGCTTTATAAATGTTACAGTAATTTGCATACATAAGAAAGCTTTGGCTTGTTTGCTGACCAAACATAAATTATGCTTATGTGCACAATAGATTCACTTTTGTTTTGAAATCCTGTTAACAAGAGGTTGTATGGCCCTGTTTAGAGGACTTGTCTTTTATCTCGGCCTCTCTAAAGATCTGTGATTTGTGTGATCTCACTCTTTGTTTGCTGAAACTAGTGGTTGTAGTAAGATATCTGAGATTTTGCTGTCAATCTTCACCTTATAAGTTGGTAATCAACTTTAAAGTTTTGTTACAGCATTGGTTCTTTCCCTTTAGTTAGTGGTGGAGCCTGAGCCATGCATAGCTGTCCCAGACGAGTGCTCCGCATGTCTCATCTGAATGCCCTCTGTTCCAGTGAAATCAAAAACTGCAGTCAACAGGTTTGTGTGTCATTTAGAATTGAGAATACCTTTAAAGGGGTCGTGAACTGAGAAATCAAAATTCCCATGATCTTTTGACATATAAGAGGTCATTGTACTATAAAAACCTCCTGTAAGTTTCAGAACTCCAAACTTTCTCGTTAGTCTAAAAACAGCTTATCTTGAAGCCAATCTGCCAAAACGACAGGTTGTGGAATGTGCCACTTTATGACGTAATAGTGTGGCTAAACCCCGCCTCCTCAGAAGAAGATCAATGCCTGCTTCTACATCACTGCCTGTTTAGCCCCGCCCATCGATTCGTGCACATAGTTTGAATAAAGAGAGAAGAAAACGCATACCTACGCAGTAATCAAACGATAAAAATGGCCCTGAAGACAGCCATTTTGCATCGCCTTCCTTCTGATCCCAACTTTATTTGATGAGTTATTTGAGTTGATGAATTTTATTTTTAATAAAGATCCAGACCGTGTCAGTAAGAACTTGGTCCATTGTTCACTTCATTTTACCGCAGATTTGTTTACAAACAAGGCACAATTCGACGCAGGATTTTCAGAAAGATTGTAACAACAATCTTGAGAGAGAAAGATGAGGGGGGTCAAATCAGGACAGAAAATAGCCTATTACTTCTAAATTATGATGTTTTTTGGTGTAAAAATCTTGATATCATTATAAGTGGACGTCAGAGAACAGTAAAACGGCAGTTCATGACCCCTTTAATATTCCAATTCAGTTCCTGAATTCCTGAATTTGAATTGAGGTGGAAAACAGTTTGCAGATTTGCCATTTGAAAGTAAGGAAGTAGAATTAAAATGAATCGAACTTTTATGTAAAACATTTTTTATAATTGATATTCAATGTTTGAATGCTGGCTTGACAAAATCTGGTTTGAAAGTTTTGAAAAAATGTCAAAATCCTTGAAGTGTGAAGGATTGAGGATAGAATATACATTTCATCATTTAATTAACTTTTGTGCAAGATGGAAGAACTCTTCATTTCCTAGACAGTTCAATTGTTCAACCCTGACAACCACACACAAGTATTAACATGTACTGACATCTGACAAGTCAGGATATACCATTCAAATGTTTGGGGTCAAATAAAATTTTTTAAAAATGTTTTTAAAAGTATCTTATGTTCACCAAGGATGGATTCATAATTTGACCAAAATACACTGCAAATTGTAATATTGTTCTATATTATTGCAATATAAAATAAGTGTTTTCTATTTAAATATATTTTAAAATGTTATTTATTCCTTTAATGGCAAAGCTGAATTTTGAGCAGCCATTACTCCAATCTTCAGTGCCACATGATCCTTCAGAAATCATGTTGATTTGGTGTTCAAGAAATATTTCTTATCAATGTTGAAAACAGATGCACTACTTCATATTTTGTGGAAACCACCATTCCTTAAACAGTTCAAAAGAACAGAATTTATTTGAAATATAAAACTTTTGTGACTTTATAAATGTCTATTACTTTTGATCAATTTAATGTATCCTTTCTGAATGGAAGTATTAATTTCTTTAAAAAAAATCTTACTGACCCCAAACATTTAAACAGTATATGTTCACGTAGGTGGGCTTAGCCCCCCAAATCTTGGGCTTGCCATCAACAGTCCGTAAATATAAGCTTCATTAAAATTGAAAATAAATAATAAACTTATCCTGCACAGCTCATCCTGCAGCCGAGATTTGTTTCATCCTAAGTCACCATATACAAATAACAGTCAGTAGCACTCTGTTTAACAGCATTAACACACTAGTGTTATATAAACAGAATTTTAGATTTACTCTATTGAGACTACAAAAAATGTAAGCCTCTGTGGTGGCAGTGTGTCTGTGGGTCTAATAAGTCATTCTCAGCTTACACTTGAGTGAGGTATTTCTCATATCGCTGTAGAATGCATTGAAGTTGGACAAATCATCAAGCACTTTGCTCCTGCCAAAGAGGAGTACTTAAACAATGCTGTCAGGCACATTAGGAATGTCAACAGCTATTCCTGCATCTCAGGTGGGAGGTCTGGCTTTTAGTGACATAATGGCTACAAACCATTGTGATGTGCAATTATTCTGTCAACAAAGAAGGGGATCTTACCATTTCACCATTGTTGAGGATAGAGACCATATAATTGGTCAAAATGGCATCCTTCTGCATCATGCAGGTCTGATCTGAGAACTTGAATTCACGGTGATGGTCAAGTTAGATAATGAATCACTTTTAGATATGGGTATAGTTTTATGCATAAGTAAAATTTCTATCATTATTCAATATCATAATAATCAATAAAAAAAATCCTTATATTTGACTCTAGCTTTGTATTATTTTGAAACCCATTTTTGTGTTTTATTTTTAAGTCACCTAAATTACCTGCTGAAGGATTCAAGTTGAATATTCTCTAATCTTCTAAAAAATACTGTTTTTATGCTTTGAACTCATATCCCAGTGAACATGTAGAGCTGCAGTGCATGCCATCATGGGAGAAGCATAGTGTTGAAGGAGGGGATGTGTGAACTTCATTAGCCATGTGAGGTTTGCCTCTCCCACGGCTAATGTATTAATACATTTTCCACAGCAGAATTTTTTTTGTTTATGTATATGGCATCTTGGCAACAACAAGCCTTTTTGCCACATCTCTCAAAGGAACCCAGTCATTTCTTTCTCATGCAGGCACCTTTCTCCGTGTTCACCCCTCCCACATGTTCTTCTCGTAGTTCACCCTACTTCTGCAATTTATCGCCCACTCTCTCAAGACTCACCAGCTCTTTGTCTTGTTCTCACTTTCCTTCGCAGTCTCTCTTTCTCTTGCGCTCTCAGCTCATTTTTTATTCATATTCAGAATGGTTTCTGAAAGGAAGAACGGAAACTTCAGTGCTGCATGCAGGCGCTCAGCAGCAAGGACATTTACACCGCATTCCTCACTGACGCTGACAGACAACTTTTTGTGTGCATGTACTCTACACAGGTCACATGTAGCCTCAGAGCACTGGTTGTTGTGTTTTTTCCCCTCTGCCTTTTCTTCAGTTGCATTAATTAGATATTTCTTAGAAATGAAAATTATATCATCATTTGCTTTCCTCTGTGCAACACAAAAAAGTGGTTCATACAACTCGTGTGATGTATTACTGTCCATACTGCCAGATCTTCATACTTCCACAACAAGATCAACAGCACTCCAGACACACGTAATCTCTTCAAAACTTTCCATTCTCTCCTCTGTCCCCCTCCACCACCTCCTACCACTTCTATAACAGCTGATGATTTTGCCACATTCTTCACTGACAAAACCAGAACAATCAGTAGCCAATTCTCAGCCCCACACACACAGGACTTCAAACCAACCCCACCCACTGCAAAAACTCCCATCTTCTCCTTCTGTCCCCTCACTGAGACAGAAGTATCAAAACTTCTGCTCTCCAGCCATCCTACAACATGCCCTCTAGACCCAATCCCCTCACACCTCCTCCAAGCAATCTCTCCTTCACTTTTACCAACACTCACACACATCATCAATACATCTCTCCTCACAGGCACCTTCCCCACTGCATTCAAGCAGGCTCGGATAACCCCACTGCTCAACAAGACATTGATGCTTGCATATAGAACAGCCACAGGCTCAGCACCCGCCTACTTCCACTCACTACTACGAATTTACATCCCCTTCAGAAGTCTGAGATCCGCTAGTGAGCGACGCCTCGTGGTACCATCACAGAGAGGCTCAAAATCACTTTCCAGAACATTCTCGTTCACCACTCCTGGCTGGTGGAACGATCTTCCCACCCCTATCCGGAATGCTGAATCCCTGACAATTTTCAAGCGACAGCTGAAAACCCATCTCTTTCGAAGCTACTTGACTTCATCATAAAAAAAAGTAATACAAAAAAAAGTTTCTCTCTCTTTATTTATTCCTTCTCTTTCTAGCTTGTACTTATTTGAACAATGTCTAAGAACTTGGTATTACAACCACTTCTTGTGTCTGTTTGCCTCTTTAAGAAGAATCGCTTATGTATCCCCCAATTGTAAGTCGCTTTGGATAAAAGTGTCTGCTAAATGACTAAATGTAAATGTAAATGTATTAAAATACTCCAGTCAATGTCAGTGGGTTTGCAAAAAGGTGTGTTTGTTTGCCATTTAATTTGATTCATTCAATCAGTTCACCCATTCACTGAATCATTGGCAGCTGTTTCTCACACCATAATAATAAAGGGATATTTTATAAGACAGAAAACAAAAAGAGCACTGGAGGTGGATATTTACCTACTGTACAAAGGAAACAGAACTCTATTGTTTGTCAGCGATGAAGCAGCTCTTTATTGTGCAGCTTGTGAACGACTCCCTACTGCATGAATAGACATTTTATAGCCATATATCCACAACAGTATAAAAATAATATCAAAATGATTCTTGTTTTGATGAGAGGCCTGTATCTCAGTACTCACGAAAATAATATTGAAATGCTCCTTGTTCCTTCGTGAAGCAGATCAATTGGTTCACTGAAAAGATAACATCAAAAATAATAATTTGTTAATGAACTGGAGATTGGGATTTCTCTCAATTGTTGGTGAGAGGTAGAGCGATCTCCGCTGATTTTCAGTGAACGGTCATACACAAAACTATCATATAGCTTTTATATGGACCACTTCAATGATACTATTTTGGTGCTTTGTGTCCTTTGACAGCTTTAGTTTCTGTTCATTGTAACTGTATGAAAAAAATAAAAGAATTTCTCCTTTTTTTTATTCAATTCAATTCAACTCGAGTTTATTTGTATAACACTTTTTAAGATACAAATCGTTGCAAAGCAACTTTACAGAAAATTAAGTTTCTACAATATTTAGTAGTAGCTTATCAGTGGTGACCGTCAGTTAATGTACATATGGCAGAAATGTAAAGAAAAATCAATTAAAGACGTAATCAAACAGACGATGAACACTATTAACAGCAATTATTATATGATGCAATCAAACTTATAGCAAATTTTGGTATATAGTTCTGTAAGTTGTTTCAGGGTTGGCATCATCTGAGGTCCTCTGAGAGGTTGGCATCATCTCTTCTCAGGTGTTCTGGATCCAGACTGAAGCTTGTGTAAATCCTAGTTACGGCAAAAACAGAGAAACAAATTGAGACATATTTGGCATAGCTGCTGTTCCAACCAAGTAAAATTAATTTGTTTAACCCAAGCTAAAGAATAATAATGCGCATTTGATCAGATATAACTGCAGTCCAAAGATTATGAGATGCATTATTTGAATGCCTGGCCAAAGAGATGAGTCTTTAATATAGTTTTAAACAGAGAGAGTGTGTCTGACCTTTCTTTTATTCAATGAAAGAAAAAGTCATATAGGTTTTGAACAACACGAAAATGAGTAAATGATGACAGAATTTATGGGTGAACTATCCTTTTATTGAAAGACGACTCCTTTGTTTTTGTCTCTCGCTCTCTTAGTCTCTCAGCCCTAGAAGGATTTGAGAGACACAGTGCTCTCCTGACACACATCAAGAGCCAAATTGTGTTCTTCTTCTTGCTGTCTCACTGTTCTAATGAGACTAACCCAGCTCTAACTAGAGCTCTAGCTGAAATAAAGGGTATTGCACTTAAATGCTCACTCAGCAAGCAAGAACAAGGCACCGCTCGCATTCTCCTCTCCTCTAACGACCAATATTGTAAGATTTTGTATGAAACGTTTAGTTGCATACTTAAAATGACCACTTCAGCAAATGGTGTGCAATTTCACTGTTTTGTAGAATTTGATGATGTATATGAGAAAGAACATATTATATGAGAAAATTCTTAGCTATCTTCATAATTTGCTTGAGGATGTGATTAGCTGTTTATCAGGGCTGAGTCTGGTTTTCTCTCAACCTGTTAAGAGGAGTCAGTCTAGACTAAGAGGCTTTAGGAGCAAAAGACAGACAGGATTATAGTGTCTCGCAGTCAGTTTACAGTAAAGTTTAGATGTAATTTTTGACTTATTTAGGATACAGTACCATTCAGAGTGAAACCAATAGGAGTTTACTAATAAACATGAATGTAAAAATTATTTAAAATGATTTATTATTATGCTTATTAGATATTAAAATGTCTCTGACTCAAAATGTCTCTGCCCCCCCAGCGGACTGGTATGGAATGATTTGGGGCTTAGAACTGAAATGATTTTAACCCGAGATTTGTTCATTGATTTGTATTTGTTAAGCAGAAGACATGCAGGATTACACTGGCGTTATGCTGTGGATTGGTCTGTTTCTAAGCAGAAGACTCTCGGCCTTCTTGGGGTCTGTGCAGGGTGGGTGTTTGACTGATATTAGTCAGACAACAAAATCCTTCCTCTGGCCAGGCTCAAAAATAAAAATGATCACTGGCCTGTTGCCCCTCTCCTTCTCTGACTCAGATATGCAGAGGTCAGCGTGTGGCAGATTGAAGTAGATGGGCATGCTTGTGTGTTTGTGTGTGGTGCTTTGATTTTGGAATACTGCTTTGTCCCAAGGGTTTTCGATTTCAATATTCTTAGAATATGAAGTCCAGAGTTTGTAATTACACCCAAATGAGCTTTTAACCATGACAAAAACGAATACATTAATTTATAATTTATTATTTTTTAGGAAGGGAGAGCCACACTCCTCTCGGGAAGGATCAGTGAAGTGTTTTTCCGGCTTGGCGTTAGTGTGGAAAAACAGACTGTTCCTCTAAGTTAATTAATGACGCTGCTGACCAAAGTTGACACAGGAAACACTGCCATAGTGAACTCTATCCCTTTGTTCAAGGAGCAAAATGTGTTTTATGACTGCTATGAATAGCATGTAATAAGTCTGATAAAAAAAATAACAGCCCTCAGGGCAGTTGTTACAAAATCTTTAAGGCCAATGCTTATGAGAGGCTTCATTGGATACAGTATGTGCAGTTTAATGAGAACAACAGCAAAACATCTAATCAGTTCAGTGGTCCAAACCACTGTGCTGCTCATTATCCTGATTGAAATAGCATGAGAGAGTTTCAGGTCAGTTATTTGTAAGATCCATCTATTGCTTGAGTGTGTAGCAGTCATGCTATGGGTCAGATATTTCTAGATTTATTCACTAACTTTTGTGTCTGCAGTGGTCTAAGATGATGCCTATAAGAAATAAGTCAAAAGATCTATCTTATATCAAATTTGCTAGGCCTTTTTTGCTATTTAAATTCATGATAGATTGACAAAGTTCACCTTGCATGACACATACATTATCACTTACTGTAATTAAACTGCCATTTGTTTGGGGTCGGTAAGATTTAAAAAAAAAAGTTTTTGAAAGAAGTCTCTTATTCTCACCAAGACTGCAGTTATTTGATCAATAATACAACAGAAACGGATATATTGTAAAATATTATTACATATTATAACTGTGTTCTATTGTAATATTTTTTTAAATGCAAAAGCTGAATTTTCAGCAGCCATTTTTTTCAGCTTTTTGTTTTTTTATTTTTCAGTGGGTCAGTTTTGTCCTGTTTGTAGACATTGCAAATCTCTTTTGGTTATTCTTTAGTGTTCAAGCTATAAATAGCAATGTGAATTCAAGAGAAAAGCCCAAATAAATTACTGTATTTTTAACCCTTTTTTGTTAGCTTCCCCCTCTTTCTGTCCCTACCCCCTCCTGTTTCCCCAGATGAATAAAAACATGAGGATTGAGGGTAATGGGCTATGTCATATTATAAAGATTACAATAAGGCACTTCTCTCCAATCCCTCGATTTTAGCTTCACTATAAAACCCAATGCTCTTATTGTGCTAGCCATAGAATCAGTGCAGTCACTATTAGCTGATGTTAGACATTGATTGATGGAAATAGTTGCTCAGTGTCAGCAATTGGAGAAAAAGTAACATTACAGTACAGCAGATTTTTTTCTTACTGTTGTGGTCTGATACATTTTAAATATGTTTCACCTTATTTGTTTCAGTCCGTTCTTCTAATTTCCTACTAGATGGCTATTTTTGTGATATAATGAATGAGCTATAACTGATTTCCTGCCATGCATTTTTAATTGCCATGTTTTCATGATGTATTTTAATGTTATTTTTTGTGTTTCGAGCTTTATTTGTATTTCAGAATGCTGTTTAATACAAAAAATGAACAGCTTAGAAAATTAAAATGTTTCTCAGATGTGGAATTGAGTTTACAGATACATTTACATTAGATTTTTAAGTCTGACCACATGTGTTTGGTTGTTATGAAATCAGTTTTCTGAACTCAGGTGCACACCATCAGTCTGTATACCTTTTTTGGGGGAAAATGTAATGTTTATCTAGTTATTTGTAGTCAGACACTGATAACTGCTCTGATAACCCACTTCTCCTCTCACCTGCTACACCCAGGAAAATGGCCTTAAAGGGGGTCATATGATGCTTTTTTAAAGATCATTATTTGGTGTAACAGAATATGTTGACATGCTTTAATGTTCAAAAAACACATAATTTTTCAAATACTGTACATTATTGTAGGTCCTCTATGCCCTACCTCTTCTTTTGCTTTCGCCTAGAAACACAGTGTCTCCCTGACATGGCTGCTTCAACACTAACTGCGGTTACTGAAACCACGCCTTCTTTCTTTGCGTGCACATTTTGGCGGCATTATGCTCATATTTACACATAGTGAGGTAGATATGTTTTAGGGGGGCGTGGCAGAGTCTTAACTTTGATAAAGAATATCTCTTTGGTTTTGAGACTTTAGTATTTGCAACTTCAGGGATCTTATCTATGCGCAATCAGCTTGTAACACTCCAAAGAGAAAGGAAAACTTGAAATCGCATCATATGACCCCTTTAAGTGGCGTGTAAACCCCAGTAGCAGGATCAAACGGAGGAGAGGAAATCCCTGCGGATTCTCACTGAGAAATTGTTATCTGGCTGCCAGATCATTTGAGCAGGCACACCAGTAATTAATTGCAGTTGGGCAAAGAGCCAGTAACAGGCACATGCTAAGAGATCAGACATCCCTCTAATTAAAATGGCTGGCATGAAAAAGACAGGGTGAGGCAGGCTTTGTGTGCCTAAAACGGGCTATAGCCACAGAGAAGACATGCAGTCCAAAGATATGATGTTAAGTGCAGTGCATGGGTGTAGATTGGGATTTGGGCGGAAGGATATATTCCTAACAGACTAGTTAATAATCCTTTCCAGTACACTTCTGTGACATATTTTGCAGATGCTGCTTGCACCAAGAGATGCTGGAAAGTGTTACTGTGTAGTTCTAATAATTATTTTCTATGCACTGTTTTCTGAAACAAAAACCCACAGTGTGGGGAAATTATCAGCTGAAGACTTTTGTTTGCCCTGTTGATCTTGACAAGTGTGTCTGAATACAAATAACTGGATACAAATAACTGAACATTAAATTGTTCCTCAATAAAGTATACAGACTGCTGGTGGGCAACTGAGTTCAGAAAACTGGTTTTGTAACCAAACACATGTTGTCAGACTAAAAAATCCATGGTTAAAGTGCTCTAAAACTACCTGTAAACTCAAGTCCACATCTGAGAAAGCAATGTAAACATATTCATTTTCTATGCTGTTCACTGTAAACTATTAACTGTCGAATTGTAGTTGGCCGTATGCATGAACTGGACAAAATGACAAACACCTAAACTAAATCTAGACTAACCCATGATCAAACACAAGTTTACACTTTAGAGCATCAAGGTATGTGAATTGATGTTCACATTTTAAATCACTTTTTAAAATCACATTACAGGTAAATACACATTAAATGCATTTATTTTTTGCACTTTATTTTTACAGTGTCCTTACAATGTTAACAACTTGTACTTACGATATAATTAAGTTTAGTGTTTGGCTTAGGGTTAGTTGCAGATAATTATGCATAATTTACTGCTTTTACTATAGTAAGTATATGTAACGGGTAACAATGGACACTGAAATAAAGTGTTACCCATTTAATTTTAGGCTGTATAAAACAAACAAGCTGGTCCAGAACCTTGATTTATTTTTATTTAAAAAAAAAATGTTTTTTTTAAAAATGTTTTTATGCTATGAACAAAATGTAGGGGACAAATGCACACTTATATAAACACTCTTCTTGACAGTTTCACCTGTGTATGCGAAGGCATGGTACATGTGTGGTACATTAGTGCATAATAAAGTACAATTACATTGTAAGTAAAATATGATCTGATGTGCCGAAATGCGACAGTAAAGCAGAGTTTAAATACACACAAGGCGATGTTAAGTAGATCACTTGGGTATTCTTGGCAAATGTAAGTGGTAGTCAGATTTTAACACATGCTGGTATATGACAGGATGCCTGCGGGCCTGTAGATTCTAATGTAAACATTATTACAGTGTCTGTGGAATTCAGCCTTTAATCCTGAGGCGAAAGCCATAACTGCTGAACAGAGTGCAGAAACAAAGAAAA
Source organism: Sinocyclocheilus grahami (assembly GCF_001515645.1). Taxonomy (NCBI): domain Eukaryota; kingdom Metazoa; phylum Chordata; class Actinopteri; order Cypriniformes; family Cyprinidae; genus Sinocyclocheilus; species Sinocyclocheilus grahami. The sequence continues at coordinate 1,325,808 of NW_015505390.1, read as the reverse complement.
CATAAGGAGGCAGAGTGAGAGCGAGGCCGAGAGAAGGGCCCCTGTGGTTCTGGGGTCACGGCAATTTAATAGGGAAATGCTGATGCTGTCATTTTTAGCACACTACATGAGGTTCTGTCTGAACTGTTGGCAGGGATTGGGGAATGTCTGCTAAAGTCAATTTCATGTGCTGTGAATAATTTTAACCTCTACTACAACAAAAAACTAAATTACCCTTAATTCTGTCTGGCAGAAAAAGTAGCTTGTGTAGTCTGTTATGATGGTTAGTTGTTTATTTTATGACTTTATTTTAGTTGTTTATTTTCACTGCAATTTCCTATTGTCATTTGAAGGTTTGATAGAGAATTTTTTTTGATGAGATTTTGTGATCATTTGTATATTTTTCTAGTGAATCCTTCAGCCATTATTCTAGAAAGATGAGGGTGGTTGCTAGAGCATTGATAAGACATTTTTGGTTGATGGTGGAGTTATTGGTCCAATTCAAAGAAACTCAACAAGACTTTTTTCACCTGTTTTATCATTCACCAGGTGAAAACTAACTGGGCTTAACGCGAAAGATTTTGTCTACTGGCCCGGTCAGGCCAGGTCGGGCCAGTGGTTAAATTCTTGCTTGCCCTTTTACTTTGCTTTACTTGCAAAGTAACATTTAACATTTTCATTGTCCCTGCCACAAAACAATTGAATATTTATTGTTTTTGTTGTTTTTGACCCATGTTATTTATCTTGTATTTTAATAAATAAGCTTACAGTATGACACCAACATTTTAGATACCAGTTACATTTTACAGTTCTCGCTTCCAATTACCACAGCAAAAACTACTAGCCTAAACAAGACAAGTGGACAGTCAGAACTAAAATAAGAACAAATAAACAAATGACAAGCAACAGCACAAATAAATATAGAACAGAATCACTATAAGACATACTGCATGGATCCAATATAATAATACATATCCGATTTCTTTCTCAACTCTTTGTGTTCCCTTAAAGGTGTCCAATTATGCTCTTTTACAAAGTCTTGATTTTGTTTTGGGGGTGTACTAGAACAGGCTCTCATACTAGGTTGTTCGAAAAACACATTATTTTTCACATATTTTACATTATTACAACACCTCTCTCCCCAGTCTGGCATGAATGGTTCGAATAGTTCCTGTATCAAATGAAGGCCCGCCTTCTGAAATACGAAATGTGCTGTTATTGGTTAGCTGGGCCAGTGTGTGTTGTGATTGGGCACCACTCGGCGGCTGGTCGTGAAATGTCATGCCCCTTACCATAGCCAGCTTCAGTGTAAATATTGCGTCAAAATCAAATCAATTTGAGTGCGATTTTCTACCCGGATGATTGTAAACACTCTAAGTTCGTCTGCCTTGGGAAAGCTAGCGTGTCTCTGACATAGTGATAACACTCGTTGCTTTCTATAGTGCAGCTCAACCAGGTCTCGTCCCATTCGCCGATATTTGTGATATCACAAATCCCGGAAAATATGCGTTGTAGTCCAAACGAGTCATTAGTTGTAGTTTTTGAAAAGTGATTTCTGTTAAATAAAATATCTCCTTTTGAAGTGGACTTTGAGCTTTGTAGCTTTGCAGATCGTTTTTATGCTCAAACAACAACATTACAGACTAACTAAAGTTAAAAAAGTGAAAAAGCATAATAGGACCCCTTTAAGACATAAGCTACTGTTTACTGCATTTTATCTTAATTTTGTATGTATTTGTTCATTCAAGCCCAAGAAGATATGAAAGAGAACTCCATTCGGGGCTCTCACACTGTCTGAGACACGACACGTCTTTCATTCTGGCCCCAGGCCATCGGGCAGTTCTTATCGTTGATCCCTGCTGTAAGTCTGGTTTGAATGGTAAGCAGCACGTGTGTGCATTCAAGTCAATGTAATAGCCTAATAAACTTCATATTAAAATAGCCAATTAAAGGAAGATAGCATTGCAAACCAAAATAAGGGTCCATTTATTAGCCCCGCCCACTTTCCTGTATCACCAAAGAATCACATCTCTTGGCAACTTCTTCCATCGGAATGCTTTACAGAATCATAATTGTGGTCAAACCACAATCACATGTGGAGAAAATCACTTACATCATTTATGATGGGAAACATTTGCTGAAACTGACACATTGTTGTTGCTTTATAAAAATGTTATTTCACTCAAGAAAGTGTTTTTTAATTTACTGTGAATGTTTCTCTTTGTGATCTTGGGGTGGATTTTATTTTATTTTTTACACAAAATGGGCTATAGTTTGTTTCTGATATATTTCGACAGTTCAGCATGTGAAAACGATCCTCAAAATGTAAGTCCTCATCGTGTGAACCATTTGGGTGGAGAGTGTGAAAAGACGTCCATGGACTTTCCCCACCTGACCTCAGAGCCTCTGTTACTTCTATTGCTCAATCAGTCAGATGGGGAAACAAGGGTGTTCTGAGGCTACACTGCACAAGCCAATGCTTGAATCCAGAAAGTAAAGGAATTTAAACAACTGACTGGTCTGAAATTGTGTTTTATCAGAGTAACTAAAGATAATGACGCTAACTTATCTACATTTTTCAGTAGTTTTTTCTGCAGCAGGCTACTAGTTTTGTCATTGCTGTCTTACATCACATTGTTTGCAAATGTTTTTTTTAACCTCTGCTACAACAAAAACCTAAAAACTAAATTACCCGTCTGTCAGGCAGAAAAATGTCTGTTATGATGATTTTTTTTTTAATGACTTTATTTTAGTTGTTTATTTCCACTGCAATTTCGATATATTTCGACAGTTCAGCATTTGAAAACAAATCTTAAAATACAAGTCCTCAACTTGTGAACCGCTTGGGTGGAAAGTGTGAAAAGATGTCCATGGATTTTCCAACGGTACAGTGACAGTGCGGGTGGTCCCACAGGAGCGGTGGTATTATTTTATAAAATGTATATATATATATTTTTTATAAAAAATATCCATCATAATTAAACTAGAGGTCAATCCACTTTTTTTTCCATTTCAGTATCATGCTTCACTAAGAATGTCCTCTCTATTATTAAAGAAGTGTGCAGAGATCTGTGTTAATATAAAGGATTAAATATGTTCCATTAATGTCTGACAGTTAGACAATCAACTATTTTTACAGTACAATATTTTTTAAATTATAATTTACAGTAAAACCTAACTGTTTGTGAAGTATAAAGGTGTGCTTGACTTTATTTTTTTAAAATAAAATAAATGGAGCTGCAATTACATTCATATATTTTAACTGTGGATCTTTATGCTTGTGTTTGTAGATCTAGGTTTATTTTTATTTTTTTTGTATCTTTTTAAAATGTGACCCTGGACCACAAAACCAGTCATAAGGGTCAATTTTGTGAAATTTAGATTTCTACATCAACGGAAAGCTTATTTATTCAGCTTTCAGATGATGTATGGTTTGTTCGGATAGGACAATATTTGGCCGAGATACAACTATTTGAAAATCTGGAATCTGAGGGTGCAAAAAAATCTAAATACTGAGAAAATCGCCTTTAAAGTTGTTCAAATGAAGTTCTTAGCAATGCATATTACTAATCAAAAATTAAATTTTCATATATTTACAGTAGGAAATTTACAAAATATCTTCATGGAACATGATCTTTACTTAATATCCTAATGATTTTTGGCATAAAAGAAAAATGGATAATTTTGACCCATACAATGTTTTTTTTTGGCTATTGCTAAAAATATACCCAAGTGACTTAAGACTGGTTTTGTGGTCCAGGGTCACACATGATCTTTCACACCAACAGACACCCATATGTCTCCAAGCACAAGTCTATGAGTTTTACCGCAGAAAACACATTTGCACACACATACACATTTACAAGCCCTTTTAAAGGCCTGGGTCTACAGAGTTAAAAATCATGTGCCTAAGTCAAATAAAAGTGACTACACTAAGTGAAATCCTTGACACGCTGGTGTGCAACATGAATTTAAATTAATTTTCCCTCTCTTTCCCTCCTCTTCTCCCCTCTCTATAGGAACTGAGCTATATCTGCTCTGCATGAAGTCTGTGTGCTGCTGGTTTAGAACGTTGTCACAATAACTCTGACTGCGGCAGGTGGGAGCTCAGGGGTCAGGTAATGGTGACATTGGGTCGTTGTATACCAAAACACACACACACACACTCTCACATGCACGCTCACGTTAAGTCTATAGCGAGATGTTAGCTACGGAAAATTCCATTACCCTCGGAAGGAGGCTGATTATGACTCCTTGTTTAAACACTCTGCCTGAATGTTTTTGCCCACTGTGGACACTGGGGTCTTTGAGAGAATGGGAATGGACTGCTTCCATCCTGTCTAGCTTTACAGTTTGTTCACTGCAAAAATCAGTTTTAATGATCATTTTTGTTGAATGAAAATATCTAAACATCACTGAAACTTACTTTACTCAAGAAGCAAAATTGTGTAAAGCCGGGCTCACACACAGTGCGATTTAAAAAAAAATTGTTTTTTTAAAATCCTTTAGGATTATACACACCCATATGTCTCCAAGCACAAGTCTATGAGTTTTACCGCAGAAAACACATTTGCACACACATACACATTTACAAGCCCTTTTAAAGGCCTGGGTCTACAGAGTTAAAAATCATGTGCCTAAGTCAAATAAAAGTGACTACACTAAGTGAAATCCTTGACACGCTGGTGTGCAACATGAATTTAAATTAATTTTCCCTCTCTTTCCCTCCTCTTCTCCCCTCTCTATAGGAACTGAGCTATATCTGCTCTGCATGAAGTCTGTGTGCTGCTGGTTTAGAACGTTGTCACAATAACTCTGACTGCGGCAGGTGGGAGCTCAGGGGTCAGGTAATGGTGACATTGGGTCGTTGTATACCAAAACACACACACACACACACACACACACACACTCTCACATGCATGCTCACGTTAAGTCTATAGCGAGATGTTAGCTACGGAAAATTCCATTACCCTCGGAAGGAGGCTGATTATGACTCCTTGTTTAAACACTCTGCCTGAATGTTTTTGCCCACTGTGGACACTGGGGTCTTTGAGAGAATGGGAATGGACTACTTCCATCCTGTCTAGCTTTACAGTTTGTTCACTGCAAAAATCAGTTTTAATGATCATTTTTGTTGAATGAAAATATCTAAACATCACTGAAACTTACTTTACTCAAGAAGCAAAATTGTGTAAAGCCGGGCTCACACACAGTGCGATTTAAAAAAAATTTTTTTTTTTAAATCCTTTAGGATTATACTTGTCAGACTGTACGAACATGATGATCATGTCACACTGTGGGATCTCAGTTGTCATTAATGTCAGACTGTACGACAGTCAAGACGCGTTAAAAATGGGTCATGTTATGTTGGCTATTATTAAAAGTATATGAATGGCGGCAATACCGGCGTATTTAAGAAGAATAGTGCAAGCAGCACTACACACCCACATGAAAACAGCAAATCATAGCAAAGGCAAAGAATCATGAATTCCGTGAGCGGAGGACGGGAGCGCCGGATTTTATGCGGTTAGAAGAAATCTCTAGCATTAATTCTGATCATGGCTTGTCTTGAAAAACGAAGACAGTTTGACGTTCGTCGTAGGAGATGTCACGTTGCAGGACTGTGCGCCAAATCTTCTGACACTGCCAGAAGTTCGTCGGAGGTCAAATTTGATCACAACGGCCATTAATCGGCTGTCGGTGAACATGTCAAACTAATGATCAGAGACTACAGATTTTAGCCTAGGATTATAGGAATCTTTTAGGATTTTCAAAATTTGTCTCAGACGACCAAATAGTGGCCAAAATCGCACTGTGTGAGTCAGGCTTAAGGTAATAAGACTTTAAAAATGCTTTCTGACAACATATTTTTTAATTGTTGAATATTATTTCTATTTTTAAACACAAACCTTACTGTTTTGATTAAAATTTAATTTATGCTCCAATTGACCGTTCGCAAGGGTTTGATTGACAGGTGATCGCCATTTTATCCAACAAACAAACCAGACAGGAGAGTTAGTAGATTAACGTCAGGAGAGTTGAACTTGAAAAATGGTGTATTGACATCTTTCTGCAGTTGAGACAACATACTTTCTGATATTCATGCATGTTTATTTCGTGCTGTAACTATTAGGAAGAGATCGGTTCACATGCTGCTTGAATCTGCACGATGCATTAAAGAGGCACAAAACAGTATTTACTGTTTGAATTTCTTACAAAATGACAAAATTCGAAAGCTGATACTTTGTTTCATACCTAAAGTAACCTAAGTCTTGTCTGTCGGTACATTGTTAGTGTCCTCTTTGCTTCATGATGTATTTTTCACTGCGTGATGATATATGGCTTGTCGGTCATAGCAACAGTAAATAACAGGGGTAGGTCTTAGCGAAGGGTCAATTGGATTTGAAAAATAAACTTGTATTCAAGATCTATTCTCTGAATACATGTCTTAATATCTAACTCAGTTTTGTTTTGAGAGTAAATTCTTTTAACTCAAAGATAGATATTTTACGAAATTCACAAATGTACACATTAAATGTATAAACTGTCACTGCGTGATGATATATGGCTTGTCGGTCATAGCAACAGTAAATAACAGGGGTAGGTCTTAGCGAAGGGTCAATTGGATTTGAAAAATAAACTTGTATTCAAGATCTATTCTCTGAATACATGTCTTAATATCTAACGCAGTTTTGTTTTGAGAGTAAATTCTTTTAACTCAAAGATAGATATTTTACGAAATTCACAAATGTACACATTAAATGTATAAACTGTTTTTTTTTTTTGCTGTTTGTGTGCTTTGTATGATATGTTTACAAATTTTATGCTGCACCAATAATCACCCTTTGGGCTTATAATAAACTTTGAACCTCGAACCTTAAAGGGGACATCGGATGCCCATTTTCCAAAAGTTGGTATGATTCTTTAGGGTCTTCATGAACTGTCTGCAACACACTTTGGTTAAAATTCCTCAGTGGTCGTATAAAACAATACCCTTTTTACCTTGTCAAAACAGCTCTGTACACAGCGACCCATTTCGGTGCATGTCTCTTTAAATGCTAATTGAGCTCTGCTCACCCCCGCCCCTCTCTTCCGTGGAAGAGGAAAAGCGATTTGCAAATAATCATAACAAAATATAAAGTGTGAGACCTACTTCTTCTGGAGGTGCAGCTGGATCACGAACAAAGCAAAACCTGCCTTGAATCGTCCCTCGTTCGGAAAGCAGTCTGCGGTAAAATGATTCGCGCAGACATAAACGCATTCCCTTCAAAAGCAAAAGTAATCCACTGCGTCTTTAGCGGTTCAGATGTCGGGAGTAAATGATGACTGCTATGTTCATTCTTACATACAACAACAAAACACCTCAATTGCTTGGGAGACATTCATGTCTACACCTGCTCTGGTGTCGAAACAATGGTGGACTGTTTACAGCTCACTCAGGGAGGGTCTATGCTAAAACAGCAGTGTCCGTCAACATTCGTGGGAGGGGCCTGTGACTTTTTTTCCCCTTCTCATATAAATTGTTTTAAGGATGCTTGGATGTTTTCAAGGTTTTAATTGGGCGTGAAAAAGACTTCAAGGTATATTCTCTGAATATAGTCTTAATATGCAGTTTTTTTCCTAAAGTGAATTATTCTTGTTTTAAAAATGTTTAGATAATTTTACTGGAAAATGAGACAAAAATACTAATTAAAAAAATTATATTTGCTGTGGTTGTAAAGTCGTTTAATTTTTGCTATGCTAGGAAGTAACATTGTGACAATATCATTATGACAGATTTATTTCCATTTCCTCTGCCGCGAAACACTATTTTTGGTCGTTTCATTCTTTGAAGCAAATTAATGAGTTTTTGGCACTGTGTATCTCTGAGTGATGCAGTGTTGATGTAATGATTGTTATGAGAAAATAAAAGATCAGCAGAAGAACAAATCCATTTTAAATTAAATTACTCTTTTAATGTCCTAAAGATGTTCATTAAATCACAAGATGGGTGTTTTAATTATAAATAGGAGCCTTGTCTTTTGGAGATATCTGTGAAAAGACAAAAGTCCTCAAGCTGAACAACTTTTGGATATAAAATGTGACCGTCCTCTGTCTTCAGTGTAGCTGTTGCATAAATTGGTACAATCTCTTGTTGGCAAATTTCTACAAAGCCAATTGCTCAAAAGGTTCTTACTTCTGTGTTTGATGGTTTAGATGGTCATGAATAATGCTTCTGCAGCCTATTATTGAATTTTAACTCTTACTCTCTTTCAGATAAAGTATTTTTCTTTGCACAGAAACCTCAACAGTATTTTCTCCTTGTTCAGTATCTGTCATTTTGTGTTTTTCAGTCTGTGAGTGAGGCCTGAGTAAGGAGTGAATCAGCGCTGCTTTTGACTGACGGACAGCTTGGTGGGAAACAAGGCCTCAGGAGAGCGAGAGTCTGATAACAGGAGTGAAAGCGTCGCCACAGCAATATCATCTTTCAGTCTTCACTGCCACTCGTCTTTCACAACATGGCCTCTGCGGTAGCACCGTTCTCCTCTGTCGCTGCCTCTTTGGGGATGTAGAAAGACACGGGACACATGGAAACATTCCTGCATACTGCTACAGAGGAAAGCTTTGGATGTGTCTTCAGACTTTAAAGTCCCTAACAGATGGACAAACTGTGTTAAGCGTCAGTACTGTCATCATTACAACTACTGTTTCCTGGTTTGGGAATTGTTTTAGTGTTTCAAAGGGACTCGTAGGACAATGGAAGTTATAGGAAGGTGCTGTCTCTGATTTTATATGTTCCTGTGTAACATCGAAGGCCAATGCGTGTGGCTCGAGAGCCCATCATGGCCAGACCACTGCTGAAGATCCACCGCTATTTCCGGTGTAAACCGGTACACTTTTTCTCTTTCATCCTCCTCTACCTCACTGCTGGCAGTCTTGTTTTCCTCCACTCCGGCTTCTCCAGCGACACTTCCACCACTGGAGCTTCTAGAAGTGTCCGTGACCCACTTATATCTGAAGGTGGGGGCGGCGCAGGTGGTGGGAGCTCTACCTCTGATGGTCTCGGGCTCCTAGGAAGGGTATTTAAGGAGACACGGAGAGCCCCCCAGAGATTTGGACCCCCGTGGATGAAGAAAAATAGGGCACAGGATGTACCGGAGTGGGCCGGAAGAGGAGTTGATCATCATACCAGGAGCCATGGAGCCAAAGGAAAAACCACCAAAGGGATGGATGATGGGAGAGGTAGGAACAGTTCCATTACCATTTCACCAAGATTTAACGTCTGTTTCGACTTACATTTACGTTTATGCATTTAGCAGACCCTTTTATCCAAAGCGACTTACAGTGCATTCAGGCTGTACATTTTTTTTACCAGTATGTTTTTTACCAGACTTCTGTCTTAGACCATCTTGACCAGTTATAGTCATAGAAAATGCTCTTATTAACCAAAAGTTATTGGCCTATTGACCAAACCAGTAGCATTGAATAAATTTCCATTCCAATCCAACCTGATTAATACTACACTGCAAATATATATATATATATATATATATATATTTACATTTACATTTAGTCATTTAGCAGATGCTTTTATCCAAAGCAACTTACAAATGAGGACAACAGAAGCAATCAAAACCAACAAAAGAGCAACAATATGTAAGTGCAAATGACAAGTCTCGGTTAGCCTAACGCAGTACAAGGTGATTACACACAGAATTTTCTTGATCATTATTTTTGTCTTTTGTTTCCAGTAAAAAAAAAAACTGAATGTCTTAAAAACAAGATACACTCATTTGAGAAGGAAAATTACATTTCAGGTCTTGTTTTAGAGAAATCTACCAAATTTATTAAGGTTTATGCTAAAAGCAGTAAAACAAATTTTAGCATAAAATGACCATATTTTATCGTTTTAAACATTCACCTCACAAAAATGGTTAGATTTGTCAGAAGACATCAAATCTTGTCAATTTGTAAAATAAAATCAGGCAAAATATCTTAAATGCATCCCGTTTAAAGTATGTTTAGATATTTACCCTTGAAAATATGACAGAAATACTGATTTAAAAAAAAAAAGTTTGTATATTGTTTATTTAATTATTTGTTTATTTTGGGGGGTGGGGATATAAGATAACGTTCACCAGCCATTTTCCTGGTGAAGCTAGTTGACAAGAACAGTATATCTGATGAAGCTGATTGACCAAGGAGGTCTGTCTGGTTAAGCGTTTAAAACACTGCTGTTAGTGTTTGTCTTTTCAGCTTGGTATGCACAGAGGATTGTGCTTATTTAACAGAATACAGAATACTTGCATGTTCTCGCACTGACATGGCACATGTGGTTTATGTGTGTTTAAAAAATATATTAATGTTGCACTTCTGTAATGACGCACAGTTCTCTAATGATTGCAACCTCAGACACTCAGACAAAGACTCTTAAAGGGGTCATATGATGTTGCTAAAAAGGACATTAATTTGTGTATTTGGTGTAATGAAATGTGTTTGGGGTTTAAGGTTCAAAAAACACATTATTGTCCACATACTGTACATTATTGTTTCTCCTTTATGCCCTGCCTTTCTGAAACGCGTCGATTTTTACCAAGCTCATCAGTCTGAAATGCGAGGTGTGCTGTGATTGGCCAGCTATCCAGTGCGTTGTGATTGGCCGAATACCTCAAGCGTGTGACGGAAATGTTACGCCCCTTACCATACTGTGATGCCCTGTACAAGGCATTTGTTGCATCCAGTGGGGACATAATTACGGATTATAATGACTTGTACTGTCTTTTTTACGCGTTGCGTTGCATCGCGCCGTGTAAACATAAAACCATTTGCTGCATTTGTGATCGGAGAAACAGACAAACAACAAGCACTACTCTACACTGCTCAATACTCGCGTTTGAATTATCAGTGGCAAATCCTTTAAATATGAAAACGTACTTACAGTCTGTGAGTCAGAACAGCCGGCATTGTAGTCTACTCTTCCAGGATCAGGAAACAGTCCTCCGTAACATGTGCTGCACACATCTTAATATTTGGGTTGAAGTGTTCTGGAACAGTGTTGTAAATACAACTTAACCACTGATTTGTAGTCGTGTCCTCTTTTGGAAGACCAAACGAAGTAGTTTCGCTTTCACAACGAAACACACAGCGTTTTCACGTCATGGCGGCAACAACAATACTACAGCGAGAATAAAAGTTATGCCTTCTTTCTTTGCGTGAACATTTGGGCGGCATTATGCAAATCTTCCCATATCGTGACGTAGACATGTGGGGGCGTGTTAGAACGAGCTGTTTTAGGTAGGCGTGGTTGACTCTTAACTTTTATAAGGAATATCTCTTTGGATTTGAGACTTTAGTCTTTACAGATCTTCTTTATGCACCAAGAACTTGTAACACTCCAAAGAGAAAGGAAAAATTGATATCGCATCATATGACCCCTTTAATATAGTGTCTTAAAGGAGGAACTTTGTGATTATAGAAATGCTATGAATGTTCCAATTGCCCAGTAGGAAAACCGGTCATCCTAGGTGAGGCTCCATATATGCCGTATATGTTTAATTTGAAGAGTACTGCGAACAGCACAAGGAATAAGTGCATATACAGTATCAATATATCACTTCACTGGAGAGTTAAATTTACCTGATAGTCACTGCATATATAAAACATGGATTTATAACATCCTATATGGTGTATGTATAGAATTATGTAAATTTACATGATATCATCATATTCAAACATAATCCGTGTGACTCAAGTGCTGCAGGACATCCCTCATTTTTGTCAGGTGAAGTGCACTGGGTGTTGAGTATACAGTAAACACTGTGTGCCCTGTGAAGCATAATGTGGCTATTAATTAAAATGAGCTGATTGAGCCGTCGAGATCAGAAGAGAATGATTTAGCATGTCAGTGGTCAGTTGTCGCAGACAGCCATCATGGTATTAAGGCTGTAGTTGAAGCTCAGTGGAGGATGGCAAAGCACCTGTGTCTTTAAAGCTTTAAGCTGGAGGAATGAAGTGCCCTTTTGGTGACTGTTTAATTAAGTAAATAATGAATGTGTGTCTGTGTTTTTTCCCCTAGTGATTGTAGAGTTGCACATTTGAGAGCTGTTGTTAGTTCATAGCCTTCAGTTGATGTTTCATAGCTCCTAAATGTCTTGTTGCTGAGCAGTAGGCACAAAAATAGTCTTAAAATCAGGAAATGTATGATATTTCATTTTTGTTTAATTAACAGAATAAGCAGTATAGAAAAATAACCTTGATGCTTTTAATAAAACCTCACTTGAATGATCAAAGTGAAAGCATTTATGGGTTACTTATGGGTAAGTCTTGTGGAGCTGGAAAAATATGACTTTCTCAAATCCCCAATTTTCCTGTACATAAACATAAAGTCAGTTCATTAATCTTTGAAATAAAAGCTTCTTCTTTGAGGTGATCCCATTAAATATACATGATGTGACCTGTATCATATTTGGTCCTCTATGAAAGCATGTTTGAGGGTGTTTGGTGAAGGTCTTGGATGTACGAAGCAGAAATATGACTTTTTTTCATGTGCAATCCTTTTTTAGGTGCAAGTTACAAGTGAACTTTAAACCACAAGAAACAGCGTGATAGAATTGGCAATGTGGGCCCCTGCAAAATTAAAGCATTTTTCTCTGTGAAAGATGGACTGTATCCACAAGTCTCACCACAGTGCCCTGTGCTAACTCATTATTGCTCACACAGAAACCCACAAAAAGGCAAAAGAAAGCCAATTAGTGGTTTGTCTGAGTCTCAGGTCATTGCCTTTATCCATAGTGAAGTTTAAGAGGTTTGAACAGATGGTTCTCACGTGTAACCCTCAGGGCCTCTAATAAAAAAACTGCACTCTTCCCTTTTGACAGTCATATGTGGTATGACTTTAGCAATCAACTTCTGATAAAGAGGAAGCCACTGTGTAAAAATGGTATCTTCATGATTGTAAAGACACAATTAATCTTCAAGGAAGTCAAGGACAGGAACATGTTTTCAGACACCCAACATCCTTTTCTGTACTCTACAATATCAACAGCAGCAGACAGGCTGACAGTACAGAGGTGGAAATGCATGACTGTCGCTCTCTATTACGTTGCGAGTTTACAGAGTAGTGTTTTTAAGTACAAGTGGTACGTGTGGAAGTGCAATCCTTTTTTAATTTCGTAATCTAATGTATTTTTGGGTGAAACAGGATATCAAATGAGGAGAAATAAAGCGGAATTGATTTAACAGAACTAATGATATAATAATTGCAGAGAAAGTTGTATTTGTGTAATATTTCTATAATAGATTTAAATATAATTATTATATTTAGATTTTTAAAATAACATGTACCATTGAATCATGAAGATCATGGACATGTATTAAAGAATAAGGGGGTAAATTTTGAGGTCATGTTGACAGACAATGTTCCTTTTTTCTCTTCCATGTGCTGTCCCTGTCTCCACTCTGCCTCCCTCAGGACACTTTTAGAACTTTTACAATGTACATGTCTGTCATAGTAGTAATAATATTAATTGTTATTATTATATATAATGTAATGGACAAATATCAGACACACAAAAGACCTATCTTTTTTACATTAAATATGATATATTAAAGTTTTTTTTATATATTTACAAGTGGTACGTGTGGAAGTGCAATCCTTTTTTAATTTCGTAATCTAATGTATTTTTGGGTGAAACAGGATATCAAATGAGGAGAAATAAAGCGGAATTGATTTAACAGAACTAATGATATAATAATTGCAGAGAAAGTTGTATTTGTGTAATATTTCTATAATAGATTTAAATATAATTATTATATTTAGATTTTTAAAATAACATGTACCATTGAATCATGAAGATCATGGACATGTATTAAAGAATAAGGGGGTAAATTTTGAGGTCATGTTGACAGACAATGTTCCTTTTTTCTCTTCCATGTGCTGTCCCTGTCTCCACTCTGCCTCCCTCAGGACACTTTTAGAACTTTTACAATGTTCATGTCTGTCATAGTAGTAATAATATTAATTGTTATTATTATATATAATGTAATGGACAAATATCAGACACACAAAAGACCTATCTTTTTTACATTAAATATGATATATTAAAGTTTTTTTTATATATGTACAAAGTTAGCATTCTGGTTAACAAAATAAAATATAGAGGCACATTTTATCTTAAAATGATAATTTTATGTAATTTTGTGATATTGAGATTTATTGTTAGCTGAAACTATTATAATTCATCCCTGTTCCCCTCTTCATTATATTTCATATGTCCAGAGCAAACAGTTCATGCAGAGACCTCATCATGTGAGTACAGCGGAGCATCATTATCTCTGTAGTCATGCTGCTAGTGAGAGTTTCATCCCTGCACTTAGCCGCTTCATAGAATGGCAGTCCAGTGATGAGTGAATAGAGCTTGACTTGTAGATAAAGCAGATTACTGAGCTTGCCCTCTGTGCCTGGAATACGATTAACTCACAGCTCTTGATCCTGCTCACTGCTTTTTAGACAATTGCAATTACTGTAATGTTGTACTGGTTAGTGTGTGTATGTAGAACCAGCCTATCTCAGCTATTAGAATATACACAAAATCCTAATGGGGACTGATGAGATTACAGAGGAAGAACGGATGTCATGCAACGGCATTTTGGGTCATTTTTGTGCATGTGTATGTCACAAATGATGAGATTGATGAAGCAGATGATGCATCAGTGCATCAGACTGTGAATGTTTTCAAGAACAAAATGCCTAGAACAATGTGACCATATCCAAACTGTTGATGTTTTATAATGTCTTGGGTCACAGGCTGTTTACATATGAAATGGTGTTCTCTATATGGTAGCTACCAATCACAATATGTGATGCCAGACTGTTAGCACTTATAATTCAATGGAATGCTCTGGGTTCTATACAATACACTCTTTACAGAAGAATGTTGATTATGACATTTTATTTCCTCAGTTTTTAAAGCCAAGCAAATTGTGTTTGCATAATGCAGTTACAATGGAAGTCGATGTGGAGAAGCATTGCACCTGAATAAACATTAAAATACACACACATTATTGCTAATTAATTATTACAGACTTAAATATACTAAATATTCTTGTGTTCACTAGTGTAATAGAATAATAAACTATAACATAACATTCACAATATTTCTCATGTATAATATTTAGATCTACAACCAGGGTCCAGGGTTTATATTGGGCCGGGGCCGTCCGGGGCTGAGCCCCACTCCGGACTCGACCTTAACCCTTCATTAACGCCAGACAAGTAACATGATTAAAAAAAACATCAGTAACCAACAATAACTATGTAAACACCAAAACGCAAGTATTATTCTGATTTTATTACATTAGAGTAAGTGGCGAATAGTGGATAATAGCTACTGTGTGTATATATATATATATATATACACACTCTTTACAGAAGAGTGTAGCTACTGTATATACACGGTAGCTATATCCACTATTCGCCACTTACTCTAATGTAATAAAATCTGAATATATTCTGATCAGAATATATATATATATATATATGCATTATATATAAAGCATCTATTGACAGTATAAGGCTCCCGCAGCCTCTCAGCAGAAATCAAAACGCGTAACACTAAGAAACTCAGCATCCTGACGTAAAAATTCAAGTTTTTGGAAAGTTTTTATATTTAAAATACAGTTGGTTAGGCAACATCACACAACGTTTTCACCATTAAGACTGTTTAATAGTTCTATAAACAGTTCAATAAGCAAATACAATAATATTAGGTCACTTTCATTTTACGCAGAAACAGCGCATCCCACAGCAAACAGCCGATTCGTTGCTGATTGATTCCGTGTTTTGAACGAATCGAAGCATCTATTGACAGTATAAGGCTCCCGCAGCCTCTCAGGAGAAATCAAAACGCGTAACACTAAGAAACTCAGCATCCTGACGTAAAAATTCAAACGTTTTTGGAAAGTTTTTATATTTAAAATACAGTTGGTTAGGCAACATCACACAACGTTTTCACCATTACGACTGTTTAAT